>NW_028238833.1:122500-165000 GCF_021556685.1 Rattus norvegicus
TTTTATTTCGTGTGTGGATCACATAACCACAGAGGTGGTTCCCCTTCCCTTAACCTCGACAGCCCAACTGGGACAGAAGTGCAAACTATCATCTACCTATCTGGGAGTGGAGTGGTTGGATACAGGGAGATGGAGCATTTGCAGTTAGTAAAGTTCTGATGTCGGTTTTTATTTCCTTTCATTTTTGGATAGATATCGGGAGCCTTTTTTTTTTTAAGTACAAATTTTGTTTTCTGTGCAACATTCTGATCATAGTTTCCCATCGCAAAGCTCTTTCCAGATCCTTCCTCCCCATCCACCACCCCGTACTAACCCAGGCCTGCCCTTAGATGTGGTTGATGCATACCCAGGTGAGTCTCCATTGGAGAAAGGACGATATTCCCATCTCCTATGACTGTCAATGGCCGATGACCTAAATGCCAGTGACTTCGGACTTGACTCCATTTTCCCCTCTGAGAACTGGGTTTGGATCTGTTGAACGCAGGCAGGCCCTCGGTTTTGAAACAAACAAACAAACAAACAAACAAACAAACAAACAAACAAACACACCAAAAATATTTAAAGCAGGCAACAACTGCCTGCACGCCAAAGACTGTTGACTCCTCTTTGGAGATAGTACGATGTGAAACTTGCTTAATACAGTAGAGTCCACACAACACAAAGGGAACACTTTAACAAATTATGAAGGAGAGAGGGGGGTATGTTTATCTACCTCCTCTTGTTTCTCAGACTAGAGATTTCATCTTCCTCTGTCTCTCGAGTGCTGGTGGCTTTGCTGCTGGTTTGGGGGGTTGGGATAGGGATAGGAAGAGAAAAGGCTTGAGTGCTGATTTTAAAGCTCTCTCTCTCTCTAAAGCTCTCTCTCTCTAAAGCTCTCTCTCTCTCTCCCCCCTCCTTCTCTCTCTTTACACACACACACACACACACACACACACACACACACACACACACACACACACACACACTGGAGAGGAAGACAGGAAGACCTATCTAGATGCAACGTGAAGAAGGCCTATGTCAGATGAGTTAATGGCTAGGGAACTGTTAGCTGGCTAGTCTGCCATTTTGTTGCAGTTGCTAGTATTATAAGACACTTTCTCATTGGTTGTTTCTGCTGTTGCTGCCAGAATTCATTACATATTCTGTTAGGCTCTTCTGTGTGATAACACACTCAGAAACCAACACTGTAGGAGTCAGTCTAACTGCTTTCTTTGTTGTCTAGTTACCCGCAATAATCTTGGACCTGAACTGAACACCCAGCAGCACTTCCCGCACCCACCCATGTATAAGCTTTTATAACCTGGACCACCAACACTAGAGCGACAGGGCAGACAGAGACTATTTGGAACCGGACTTCCATTTTGAGTTTTTGTTTGTGTTCTTGTTTTTTTCTCCTGTCCTGTCCTGTCCTGTCCTGTCCTGTCTGTCCTGTCTGTCTGTCTGTCTGTCTGTCTGTCTGTCTGTCTGTCTGTAAATCCACACATATAGTTCTTTCCACATCTTATATCTCAAAACAAATAATGCTTGCTGTGATCCTCATTTCATTCAAGGGTACTACTCTCTAGACCAGAGGAGCCCCCTTACAATTCTCCACAGGTAGTGATGACCGGAGTGTTCAGTGCGACTAAGCAGGAATTATATGGTTGCCGCCATTATGCTTGATCTTACCGAAGGTAGGGTTGCGGGGCATGGTTGCCACGATGGCGACCAGTAGACCGTGATTGAGGAGACGGAACAATAATTAACCTACAATTCTCCCTCTCGGTCAACTGTTTCTCTGTCACTCTCTGTCTCTCTTCCCTCCTTCCCTCCCCCGTCTCTCAGACCTGAATGAGCATTGGAACTAAAGTAAATGTACATGTGAAAAGAAGCCAGGTGTGGTGCTGCATGTCTTTGATTGCATCACTTGAGAGGTGAAGGTGGGTAGAACTCTGTGAGCAGGCTGCAGACCTGATCCAGGTACTGATTTCAGGGCTTTTGTGCAAAGACCCCTGACTCAACTAAAGAAATGAGGAGGAAAATAAAGAAACAGATACAATTAACTTGGAATAAACCAAACAAACTAAGAAAAAGGAAAGGCAGTAATGGAGTGGCCTGGCTTACAGAGGAGGGGCAGACATTTATCTGCCATTGCCTCCTCGGTTGAACACACAAACACACGCATGGGGGAGGGAGAGACAGAGACAGAGAGAGACAGAGAGACAGAGAGAGGAAGAGAGACAGAGACAGGGAGACAGAGAGAGAGACAGACACAGAGAGAGAGAGACAGACAGACAGAGACAGAGAGACACAGAAAATTCGATCTCTCTCTCTCTCTCTCTCTCTCTCTCTCTCTCTCTCTCTCTCTCTCTCATCACAGGCTGAGCTCAGGGACAGTGAGTTCCACACTCACTCAGAGAAAAACTCTGTCTCCAGTCACCCTCACCCACACGCCTTCAAAATGATCCATTGTACTATTTTAGATTTATGTCTGAGGAGCCCCTCTCCCTCCGCCTCCTCCTGTTACGTTGTAGAAACGTTTAATCCCAAACAGGGCTTCTCTCCTACCCTGCCTTGATGATTCTGTTCCTGGATAAAAGATACACAAGCTTTATTATCTACAGGAAGCCTTAAATAGCACTAGAAGACCTGGGCAGGCAGATATCTACCCTCTAGGTTGTTAGTTTTGGGGGTTTTGTTTGTTTGTTTGTTTTTGTGTTTTTTGTTGTTGTTTTTAATTTTTTTAGATTTGTTTTTATTTATCTGAGTATGCTGCAGTTATCTTCAGACACACCAGAAGAGATCAATCAGATCTCATTACAGATGGTTGTGAGCCACCATGTGGTTGCTGGCAATTGAACTCAGGACGTCTGGAAGAGCAGTCAGTGCTCTTAACCGCTGAGCCATCTCTCCAGCCCCTGTTGTTGTTTTTTGTTTTGGTCAAAAACCTGGATTCTCGGGGTTGGGGATTTAGCTCAGTGGTAGAGCGCTTGCCTAGCAAGCGCAAGGCCCTGGGAAGAGCAAGGTCCCCAGCTCCGGAAAAAAAGAAAAGAGGAAGAAAAAAAAACAAAACAAACAAAACAAAAAAAAACCCTCTGGATTCTCAGGAGCTGTGTGGTGTGTCCTCTTATGTTCTGGTGCCCTCTTCTGGCATGCAGACATATAGGAATCAGAGAGAGCCCACATTTTTGTCCAGGAACAAACAAACTGCCAAACTGCCAAACAAACAACAAAGGATTGTAGGTTTTGACTGGCTCTGTAGGTTTCAGAGAAAGGCAGGGCAGACCTCTGTGAGTTTGGGACTAGACTACTCTACCGAGCAAGTTCCAGGGAGGGATTCCACAGGAGCACAGTGGACTGGACAAAATTTTGACTTTGTAATTTTATTTTTTGCCCAATTGGGATTTATGATTTGATTGTCACAAAACTTATACCTTTCATTTTATTTTATTTTCGGCCAAAATTTCATTTTCAGTTTCACTTCCGATTTAACTTTTAATTTCTTGTCGCGCTTATGTTCGGATCGAGTTAATTCTCTGGGGAGCTGTGCCCTTGCCACTGGTGCTGGCAGAAGGGGATCCCGAGATCTAGAGGTTCTGTGTGGTGGGCTGTGTGGCAGAGGAAAAAAATGAAATTAAGAACATATATAAATCTATGGATTTGTATAAGGAGAAACGTATGGTATGGTGGGAAGATGTAAGGGAGAGAAAAATAAAAAATAGATAGATAGATAGATAGATAGATAGATAGATAGATAGATAGATAGATAGAGTGATTCATGCTCCCAGCCTCCTATGTACAGAGTTCCCCGAGGCGTTTTTACTCGCCAAATAAAGACTGCGGTGTTTCCCAACACACCATGTGAATGTCCGTGGCTGTCGAAATTATTTCATTTATGTTTTTCACGTTTGTCGTCCGTGTCACTTCAAGGCCATTGTGACTTCAGTCTTGTTATTGATTCATATATGCTTTCTATTTCTTTCATTTTTCAAAACCTTTTTGTCTAAATTGTATTTGTCATTCACCTTGATTTAAACATTTATTAAAGTCCAGTTTGCCATTTATTCGTATTTACTCGTATTTTATTATTATTTTATAAATTTATTCCATCATTTCGTTTCAGTCGTCTATATTTGCCCTTCATCTCGTTCCCGCTTTTCTTTTTTTTCTTTTTTCTTTTTCTTTTTTCAGAGCTGGGGACTGAATCCAGGGCCTTGCATTTGCTAGGCAAGCACTCTACCACAGAGCTAAATCCCCAACCCCGTCGTTCCCACTTTATGTCTGTTAACATTTAATTGTTTTATCTCCCTTGTCCTTCTGTGTCCCTCGTCTTAATTTCTGCTTTATTGTTTTCTTTTTTTTTAAATTTATTTATTTAACGCATGTGAGTACACTGTAGCTGTCTTCAGACACACCAGAAGAGGGCATCAGGTCTCATTACAGATGGTTGTGAGCCACCATGTGGTTGCTGGGATTTGAACTCAGGACCTCTGGGAGAGCGGTCAGTGCTCTTAACCGCTGAGCCATCTCTCCATCCCATCTGTTTTATTGTTTACATCGCACTTACTCTGTTTTTATGGCGATCTATTAACTTTTTTCCATGTCAGTCGTCGGTATCTGTTGATCACCTTGATTTTTTTTTTCTTTTTCTTTTTTTCGGAGCTGGGGACCGAACCCAGGGCCTTACTCTTGCTAGGCAAGCGCTCTACCACTGAGCTAAATCCCCAACCCCGATCACCTTGATTTTTGTTTTATTGTTTATTCACATTGACTCTTTATTCATTATTATTTTTAAGTAAAATAAAATAAATAAAATTTAAATATGGTAAAAATATTTGTTAAACAGATATTAAAAGGGAGGTCTACAGCAGATTTTTAAACTAACGGGCACACACACACACACACACACACACACACACACACACACACACACACACAAATTTCTCCCAGAGGTCCTGAGTTCAATTACCAGCAACCACAAGGTGGCTGACAACCATCTGTAATGGGATCTGATGCTCTCTTCTGGTGTGTCTGAAAATAGCTACAGTGTACTCTTACGCATAAATAAAATAAATAAATCTTTAAAAAAAATAAAATAAAATATGAGGTTGGCTCTCTTTGCTCCTCTCTTTGCTCTTTTGCTCTTCCTCTCTTCCCCTCTTCCCCTTTGTCCCTTCTCTCCCCATTCCCCTCCCAAATTCTCTCCACGTGCTCATGACTGGCCTTTACTCTCTTCTTCTACCTTTCTTCTCTCATTAAACCTCTCCGTGGAGGGGGAGGGGTGTGTGTGTGAGTGGGGGGAGGGGGAATGAGGTTGACCAGTCTTCCTGTGTAACAGAGGTTTAAAAGGAGGCTGGTCGACAAAACGTTTTTTTGTGGTTTTTATTCTCTCTCTCTCTCTCTCTCTCTCTCTCTCTCTCTCTCTCTCTCTCTCTCTCTCTCTTAATCAACTCGGAAGTCGATCTGCTGTCCCTTTTATTAAAAGCCAAAGTATTAAGTGGCGAGCCGATGTTTCAACTTTCACCATTCTGTTCCTTTCACCAAAAGAGGGGGTTCTTTGGCTTTTCCTTTCCTTTTTGAAACAAAACGAAAGGAGGAGCTCGACAGTTGGCCTAGCTTCCCTGTTCCTTTTCCCTCTTCCACGGTATGCTCGATGAAATAAAGTAAATAAATGAAGTTTCTAGTTATGTATTTGTTTGGGAGACCCGAACTCTCTCTCAAGAGAGAGTTGCATCTTCCCGCTGCCGCCCCCCCCCCCCCCACACACACACAAGGCCTCCTCCCTGTATGTGGGGGAGGGGGAGGGGTGGACAGGCTAGCTGAGAGGGGGTGGGGTGGGGCGGGGCTGGAGAATATGCAGGTTCCTGAAGGTCAGTCGGGGAAGTACTGCTGCTGCCCTAGCACGCTTCAGTGCCTCTTTAGAGTTTAGAGTTTTCTAAAGTTTTCTGCCTGAAATCAGCGAGTGATGATTTCACTGTGAAATGATGTCTGATCATCGCTCTCGCTGTCCTGTCAGGGCTCCGGCTCCTGGCAAATGTCTGACTGAAGGAAACCTTAGTTAGACTCACACCCAGCTGTTTGGAAATGGTAATGGAGTTGATAGCACACCCTGGGGGAAAGAGGCAGACTCCCTTTTTGCTCACTCTCAATTCCCAGCCTCGCCCTGCCAGCTCGGGGATTTCTAAGTAAGGGTGAATCTGGACCATATATGTACAGGGTTTGGCGTTTCTGATTCATGTTTAATGTTTAGTTAAATAAAGCTTGTCAAGGGCTGGAGAGATGGCTCCGAGGTTAAGAGCACTCACCGCTCTGCTCTTCCAGAGGTCCTGAGTTCGATTCCACAGAAACCACATGGTGGCTCACAACCCTCTGCAAAGGGATATCCCATGCACTCTACTGCCCTGTGTATGTGAAAAGGGCTTTAGTGTACTCAATGTAAGTGAAAATAAATAAGTAAACCTTTAAAAGAATGAAACAAAATGAAGCTTGCAAAGAAATTGAGCATCTTAAAATGCCAGGCACGTTTATCCGCTCCTTTTATTTTATTTCGTGTGTGGATCACATAACCACAGAGGTGGTTCCCCTTCCCTTAACCTCGACAGCCCAACTGGGACAGAAGTGCAAACTATCATCTACCTATCTGGGAGTGGAGTGGTTGGATACAGGGAGATGGAGCATTTGCAGTTAGTAAAGTTCTGATGTCGGTTTTTATTTCCTTTCATTTTTGGATAGATATCGGGAGCCTTTTTTTTTTTTAAGTACAAATTTTGTTTTCTGTGCAACATTCTGATCATAGTTTCCCATCGCAAAGCTCTTTCCAGATCCTTCCTCCCCATCCACCACCCCGTACTAACCCAGGCCTGCCCTTAGATGTGGTTGATGCATACCCAGGTGAGTCTCCATTGGAGAAAGGACGATATTCCCATCTCCTATGACTGTCAATGGCCGATGACCTAAATGCCAGTGACTTCGGACTTGACTCCATTTTCCCCTCTGAGAACTGGGTTTGGATCTGTTGAACGCAGGCAGGCCCTCGGTTTTGAAACAAACAAACAAACAAACAAACAAACAAACAAACAAACACACCAAAAAATATTTAAAGCAGGCAACAACTGCCTGCACGCCAAGACTGTTGACTCCTCTTTGGAGATAGTACGATGTGAAACTTGCTTAATACAGTAGAGTCCACACAACACAAAGGGAACACTTTAACAAATTATGAAGGAGAGAGGGGGGGGGTATGTTTATCTACCTCCTCTTGTTTCTCAGACTAGAGATTTCATCTTCCTCTGTCTCTCGAGTGCTGGTGGCTTTGCTGCTGGTTTGGGGGTTGGGATAGGGATAGGAAGAGAAAAGGCTTGAGTGCTGATTTTAAAGCTCTCTCTCTCTCTAAAGCTCTCTCTCTCTAAAGCTCTCTCTCTCTCTCCCCCCCCCTTCTCTCTCTCTCTACACACACACACACACACACACACACACACACACACACACACACACACACACTGGAGAGGAAGACAGGAAGACCTATCTAGATGCAACGTGAAGAAGGCCTATGTCAGATGAGTTAATGGCTAGGGAACTGTTAGCTGGCTAGTCTGCCATTTTGTTGCAGTTGCTAGTATTATAAGGACACTTTCTCATTGGTTGTTTCTGCTGTTGCTGCCAGAATTCATTACATATTCTGTTAGGCTCTTCTGTGTGATAACACACTCAGAAACCGAACACTGTAGGAGTCAGTAACTGCTTTCTTTGTTGTCTAGTTACCCGCAATAATCTTGGACCTGAACTGAACACCCAGCAGCACTTCCCGCACCCACCCATGTATAAGCTTTTATAACCTGGACCACCAACACTAGAGCGACAGGGCAGACAGAGACTATTTGGAACCGGACTTCCATTTTGAGTTTTTGTTTGTGTTCTTGTTTTTTTCTCCTGTCCTGTCCTGTCCTGTCCTGTCCTGTCCTGTCCTGTCCTCTCTGTCTGTCTGTCTGTCTGTCTGTCTGTCTGTCTGTCTGTAAATCCACACATATAGTTCTTTCCACATCTTATATCTCAAAACAAATAATGCTTGCTGTGATCCTCATTTCATTCAAGGGTACTACTCTCTAGACCAGAGGAGCCCCCTTACAATTCTCCACAGGTAGTGATGACCGGAGTGTTCAGTGCGACTAAGCAGGAATTATATGGTTGCCGCCATTATGCTTGATCTTACCGAAGGTAGGGTTGCGGGGCATGGTTGCCACGATGGCGACCAGTAGACCGTGATTGAGGAGACGGAACAATAATTAACCTACAATTCTCCCTCTCGGTCAACTGTTTCTCTGTCACTCTCTGTCTCTCTTCCCTCCTTCCCTCCCCGTCTCTCAGACCTGAATGAGCATTGGAACTAAAGTAAATGTACATGTGAAAAGAAGCCAGGTGTGGTGCTGCATGTCTTTGATTGCATCACTTGAGAGGTGAAGGTGGGTAGAACTCTGTGAGCAGGCTGCAGACCTGATCCAGGTACTGATTTCCAGGGCTTTTGTGCAAAGACCCCTGACTCAACTAAAGAAATGAGGAGGAAAATAAAGAAACAGATACAATTAACTTGGAATAAACCAAACAAACTAAGAAAAGGAAAGGCAGTAATGGAGTGGCCTGGCTTACAGAGGAGGGGCAGACATTTATCTGCCATTGCCTCCTCGGTTGAACACACAAACACACGCATGGGGGAGGGGGAGAGACAGAGACAGAGAGAGACAGAGAGACAGAGAGAGAAGAGAGACAGAGACAGGGAGACAGAGAGAGAGACAGACACAGAGAGAGAGAGACAGACAGACAGAGACAGAGAGACACAGAAAATTCGATCTCTCTCTCTCTCTCTCTCTCTCTCTCTCTCTCTCTCTCTCTCTCATCACAGGCTGAGCTCAGGGACAGTGAGTTCCACACTCACTCAGAGAAAACTCTGTCTCCAGTCACCCTCACCCACACGCCTTCAAAATGATCCATTGTACTATTTTAGATTTATGTCTGAGGAGCCCCTCTCCCTCCGCCTCCTCCTGTTACGTTGTAGAAACGTTTAATCCCAAACAGGGCTTCTCTCCTACCCTGCCTTGATGATTCTGTTCCTGGATAAAAGATACACAAGCTTTATTATCTACAGGAAGCCTTAAATAGCACTAGAAGACCTGGGCAGGCAGATATCTACCCTCTAGGTTGTTAGTTTTGGGGGTTTTGTTTGTTTGTTTGTTTTTGTGTTTTTTGTTGTTGTTTTTAATTTTTTTAGATTTGTTTTTATTTATCTGAGTATGCTGCAGTTATCTTCAGACACACCAGAAGAGATCAATCAGATCTCATTACAGATGGTTGTGAGCCACCATGTGGTTGCTGGCAATTGAACTCAGGACGTCTGGAAGAGCAGTCAGTGCTCTTAACCGCTGAGCCATCTCTCCAGCCCCTGTTGTTGTTTTTTGTTTTGGTCAAAAACCTGGATTCTCGGGGTTGGGGATTTAGCTCAGTGGTAGAGCGCTTGCCTAGCAAGCGCAAGGCCCTGGGAAGAGCAAGGTCCCCAGCTCCGGAAAAAAAAAAAAGAGGAAGAAAAAACAAACAAAACAAACAAAACAAAAAAAAACCCTCTGGATTCTCAGGAGCTGTGTGGTGTGTCCTCTTATGTTCTGGTGCCCTCTTCTGGCATGCAGACATATAGGAATCAGAGAGAGCCCACATTTTTGTCCAGGAACAAACAAACTGCCAAACTGCCAAACAAACAACAAAGGATTGTAGGTTTTGACTGGCTCTGTAGGTTTCAGAGAAAGGCAGGGCAGACCTCTGTGAGTTTGGGACTAGACTACTCTACCGAGCAAGTTCCAGGGAGGGATTCCACAGGAGCACAGTGGACTGGACAAAATTTTGACTTTGTAATTTTATTTTTTGCCCAATTGGGATTTATGATTTGATTGTCACAAAACTTATACCTTTCATTTTATTTTATTTTCGGCCAAAATTTCATTTTCAGTTTCACTTCCGATTTAACTTTTAATTTCTTGTCGCGCTTATGTTCGGATCGAGTTAATTCTCTGGGGAGCTGTGCCCTTGCCACTGGTGCTGGCAGAAGGGGATCCCGAGATCTAGAGGTTCTGTGTGGTGGGCTGTGTGGCAGAGGAAAAAAATGAAATTAAGAACATATATAAATCTATGGATTTGTATAAGGAGAAACGTATGGTATGGTGGGAAGATGTAAGGGAGAGAAAAATAAAAAATAGATAGATAGATAGATAGATAGATAGATAGATAGATAGATAGATAGATAGATAGAGTGATTCATGCTCCCAGCCTCCTATGTACAGAGTTCCCCGAGCGTTTTACTCGCCAAATAAAGACTGCGGTGTTTCCCAACACACCATGTGAATGTCCGTGGCTGTCGAAATTATTTCATTTATGTTTTTCACGTTTGTCGTCCGTGTCACTTCAAGGCCATTGTGACTTCAGTCTTGTTATTGATTCATATATGCTTTCTATTTCTTTTCATTTTTCAAAACCTTTTTGTCTAAATTGTATTTGTCATTCACCTTGATTTAAACATTTATTAAAGTCCAGTTTGCCATTTATTCGTATTTACTCGTATTTTATTATTATTTTATAAATTTATTCCATCATTTCGTTTCAGTCGTCTATATTTGCCCTTCATCTCGTTCCCGCTTTTCTTTTTTTTTCTTTTTTCTTTTTCTTTTTTCAGAGCTGGGGACTGAATCCAGGGCCTTGCATTTGCTAGGCAAGCACTCTACCACAGAGCTAAATCCCCAACCCCGTCGTTCCCACTTTATGTCTGTTAACATTTAATTGTTTTATCTCCCTTGTCCTTCTGTGTCCCTCGTCTTAATTTCTGCTTTATTGTTTTCTTTTTTTAAATTTATTTATTTAACGCATGTGAGTACACTGTAGCTGTCTTCAGACACACCAGAAGAGGGCATCAGGTCTCATTACAGATGGTTGTGAGCCACCATGTGGTTGCTGGGATTTGAACTCAGGACCTCTGGGAGAGCGGTCAGTGCTCTTAACCGCTGAGCCATCTCTCCATCCCATCTGTTTTATTGTTTACATCGCACTTACTCTGTTTTTATGGCGATCTATTAACTTTTTCCATGTCAGTCGTCGGTATCTGTTGATCACCTTGATTTTTTTTTTTCTTTTTTCTTTTTTTCGGAGCTGGGGACCGAACCCAGGGCCTTACTCTTGCTAGGCAAGCGCTCTACCACTGAGCTAAATCCCCAACCCCGATCACCTTGATTTTTGTTTTATTGTTTATTCACATTGACTCTTTATTCATTATTATTTTTAAGTAAAATAAAATAAATAAAATTTAAATATGGTAAAAATATTTGTTAAACAGATATTAAAAGGGAGGTCTACAGCAGATTTTTAAACTAACGGGCACACACACACACACACACACACACACACACACACACACACACACACACACAAATTTCTCCCAGAGGTCCTGAGTTCAATTACCAGCAACCACAAGGTGGCTGACAACCATCTGTAATGGGATCTGATGCTCTCTTCTGGTGTGTCTGAAAATAGCTACAGTGTACTCTTACGCATAAATAAAATAAATAAATCTTTAAAAAAAATAAAATAAAATATGAGGTTGGCTCTCTTTGCTCCTCTCTTTGCTCTTTTGCTCTTCCTCTCTTCCCCTCTTCCCCTTTGTCCCTTCTCTCCCCATTCCCCTCCCAAATTCTCTCCACGTGCTCATGACTGGCCTTTACTCTCTTCTTCTACCTTTCTTCTCTCATTAAACCTCTCCGTGGAGGGGGAGGGGTGTGTGTGAGTGGGGGGAGGGGGGAATGAGGTTGACCAGTCTTCCTGTGTAACAGAGGTTTAAAAGGAGGCTGGTCGACAAAACGTTTTTTTGTGGTTTTTATTCTCTCTCTCTCTCTCTCTCTCTCTCTCTCTCTCTCTCTCTCTCTCTCTTTCTCTCTCTCTTAATCAACTCGGAAGTCGATCTGCTGTCCCTTTTATTAAAAGCCAAAGTATTAAGTGGCGAGCCGATGTTTCAACTTTCACCATTCTGTTCCTTTCACCAAAAAGAGGGTTCTTTGGCTTTTCCTTTCCTTTTTGAAACAAAACGAAAGGAGGAGCTCGACCAGTTGGCCTAGCTTCCCTGTTCCTTTTCCCTCTTCCACGGTATGCTCGATGAAATAAAGTAAATAAATGAAGTTTCTAGTTATGTATTTGTTTGGGAGACCCGAACTCTCTCTCAAGAGAGAGTTGCATCTTCCCGCTGCCGCCCCCCCCCCCACACACACACACACAAGGCCTCCTCCCTGTATGTGGGGGGAGGGAGGGTGGACAGGAGCTAGCTGAGAGGGGGTGGGGTGGGGCGGGGCTGGAGAATATGCAGGTTCCTGAAGGTCAGTCGGGGAAGTACTGCTGCTGCCCTAGCACGCTTCAGTGCCTCTTTAGAGTTTAGAGTTTTCTAAAGTTTTCTGCCTGAAATCAGCGAGTGATGATTTCACTGTGAAATGATGTCTGATCATCGCTCTCGCTGTCCTGTCAGGGCTCCGGCTCCTGGCAAATGTCTGACTGAAGGAAACCTTAGTTAGACTCACACCCAGCTGTTTGGAAATGGTAATGGAGTTGATAGCACACCCTGGGGGAAAGAGGCAGACTCCCTTTTGCTCACTCTCAATTCCCAGCCTCGCCCTGCCAGCTCGGGGATTTCTAAGTAAGGGTGAATCTGGACCATATATGTACAGGGTTTGGCGTTTCTGATTCATGTTTAATGTTTAGTTAAATAAAGCTTGTCAAGGGCTGGAGAGATGGCTCCGAGGTTAAGAGCACTCACCGCTCTGCTCTTCCAGAGGTCCTGAGTTCGATTCCACAGAAACCACATGGTGGCTCACAACCCTCTGCAAAGGGATATCCCATGCACTCTACTGCCCTGTGTATGTGAAAAGGGCTTTAGTGTACTCAATGTAAGTGAAAATAAATAAGTAAACCTTTAAAAGAATGAAACAAAATGAAGCTTGCAAAGAAATTGAGCATCTTAAAATGCCAGGCACGTTTATCCGCTCCTTTTATTTTATTTCGTGTGTGGATCACATAACCACAGAGGTGGTTCCCCTTCCCTTAACCTCGACAGCCCAACTGGGACAGAAGTGCAAACTATCATCTACCTATCTGGGAGTGGAGTGGTTGGATACAGGGAGATGGAGCATTTGCAGTTAGTAAAGTTCTGATGTCGGTTTTTATTTCCTTTCATTTTTGGATAGATATCGGGAGCCTTTTTTTTTTTTAAGTACAAATTTTGTTTTCTGTGCAACATTCTGATCATAGTTTCCCATCGCAAAGCTCTTTCCAGATCCTTCCTCCCCATCCACCACCCCGTACTAACCCAGGCCTGCCCTTAGATGTGGTTGATGCATACCCAGGTGAGTCTCCATTGGAGAAAGGACGATATTCCCATCTCCTATGACTGTCAATGGCCGATGACCTAAATGCCAGTGACTTCGGACTTGACTCCATTTTCCCCTCTGAGAACTGGGTTTGGATCTGTTGAACGCAGGCAGGCCTCGGTTTTGAAACAAACAAACAAACAAACAAACAAACAAACAAACAAACAAACACAAAAAATATTTAAAGCAGGCAACAACTGCCTGCACGCCAAGAGACTGTTGACTCCTCTTTGGAGATAGTACGATGTGAAACTTGCTTAATACAGTAGAGTCCACACAACACAAAGGGAACACTTTAACAAATTATGAAGGAGAGAGGGGGGTATGTTTATCTACCTCCTCTTGTTTCTCAGACTAGAGATTTCATCTTCCTCTGTCTCTCGAGTGCTGGTGGCTTTGCTGCTGGTTTGGGGGGTTGGGATAGGGATAGGAAGAGAAAAGGCTTGAGTGCTGATTTTAAAGCTCTCTCTCTCTCTAAAGCTCTCTCTCTCTAAAGCTCTCTCTCTCTCTCCCCCTCCTTCTCTCTCTCTTTACACACACACACACACACACACACACACACACACACACACACACACACACACACACACACTGGAGAGGAAGACAGGAAGACCTATCTAGATGCAACGTGAAGAAGGCCTATGTCAGATGAGTTAATGGCTAGGGAACTGTTAGCTGGCTAGTCTGCCATTTTGTTGCAGTTGCTAGTATTATAAGGACACTTTCTCATTGGTTGTTTCTGCTGTTGCTGCCAGAATTCATTACATATTCTGTTAGGCTCTTCTGTGTGATAACACACTCAGAAACCGAACACTGTAGGAGTCAGTCTAACTGCTTTCTTTGTTGTCTAGTTACCCGCAATAATCTTGGACCTGAACTGAACACCCAGCAGCACTTCCCGCACCCACCCATGTATAAGCTTTTATAACCTGGACCACCAACACTAGAGCGACAGGGCAGACAGAGACTATTTGGAACCGGACTTCCATTTTGAGTTTTTGTTTGTGTTCTTGTTTTTTTCTCCTGTCCTGTCCTGTCCTGTCCTGTCCTGTCCTGTCCTGTCCTCTCTGTCTGTCTGTCTGTCTGTCTGTCTGTCTGTCTGTCTGTAAATCCACACATATAGTTCTTTCCACATCTTATATCTCAAAACAAATAATGCTTGCTGTGATCCTCATTTCATTCAAGGGTACTACTCTCTAGACCAGAGGAGCCCCCTTACAATTCTCCACAGGTAGTGATGACCGGAGTGTTCAGTGCGACTAAGCAGGAATTATATGGTTGCCGCCATTATGCTTGATCTTACCGAAGGTAGGGTTGCGGGGCATGGTTGCCACGATGGCGACCAGTAGACCGTGATTGAGGAGACGGAACAATAATTAACCTACAATTCTCCCTCTCGGTCAACTGTTTCTCTGTCACTCTCTGTCTCTCTTCCCTCCTTCCCTCCCCCGTCTCTCAGACCTGAATGAGCATTGGAACTAAAGTAAATGTACATGTGAAAAGAAGCCAGGTGTGGTGCTGCATGTCTTTGATTGCATCACTTGAGAGGTGAAGGTGGGTAGAACTCTGTGAGCAGGCTGCAGACCTGATCCAGGTACTGATTTCCAGGGCTTTTGTGCAAAGACCCCTGACTCAACTAAAGAAATGAGGAGGAAAATAAAGAAACAGATACAATTAACTTGGAATAAACCAAACAAACTAAGAAAAAGGAAAGGCAGTAATGGAGTGGCCTGGCTTACAGAGGAGGGGCAGACATTTATCTGCCATTGCCTCCTCGGTTGAACACACAAACACACGCATGGGGGAGGGGGAGAGACAGAGACAGAGAGAGACAGAGAGACAGAGAGAGGAAGAGAGACAGAGACAGGGAGACAGAGAGAGAGACAGACACAGAGAGAGAGAGACAGACAGACAGAGACAGAGAGACACAGAAAATTCGATCTCTCTCTCTCTCTCTCTCTCTCTCTCTCTCTCTCTCTCTCTCTCTCATCACAGGCTGAGCTCAGGGACAGTGAGTTCCACACTCACTCAGAGAAAAACTCTGTCTCCAGTCACCCTCACCCACACGCCTTCAAAATGATCCATTGTACTATTTTAGATTTATGTCTGAGGAGCCCCTCTCCCTCCGCCTCCTCCTGTTACGTTGTAGAAACGTTTAATCCCAAACAGGGCTTCTCTCCTACCCTGCCTTGATGATTCTGTTCCTGGATAAAAGATACACAAGCTTTATTATCTACAGGAAGCCTTAAATAGCACTAGAAGACCTGGGCAGGCAGATATCTACCCTCTAGGTTGTTAGTTTTGGGGGTTTTGTTTGTTTGTTTGTTTTTGTGTTTTTTGTTGTTGTTTTTAATTTTTTTAGATTTGTTTTTTATTTATCTGAGTATGCTGCAGTTATCTTCAGACACACCAGAAGAGATCAATCAGATCTCATTACAGATGGTTGTGAGCCACCATGTGGTTGCTGGCAATTGAACTCAGGACGTCTGGAAGAGCAGTCAGTGCTCTTAACCGCTGAGCCATCTCTCCAGCCCCTGTTGTTGTTTTTTGTTTTGGTCAAAAACCTGGATTCTCGGGGTTGGGGATTTAGCTCAGTGGTAGAGCGCTTGCCTAGCAAGCGCAAGGCCCTGGGAAGAGCAAGGTCCCCAGCTCCGGAAAAAAAGAAAAGAGGAAGAAAAAACAAACAAAACAAACAAAACAAAAAAAAACCCTCTGGATTCTCAGGAGCTGTGTGGTGTGTCCTCTTATGTTCTGGTGCCCTCTTCTGGCATGCAGACATATAGGAATCAGAGAGAGCCCACATTTTTGTCCAGGAACAAACAAACTGCCAAACTGCCAAACAAACAACAAAGGATTGTAGGTTTTGACTGGCTCTGTAGGTTTCAGAGAAAGGCAGGGCAGACCTCTGTGAGTTTGGGACTAGACTACTCTACCGAGCAAGTTCCAGGGAGGGATTCCACAGGAGCACAGTGGACTGGACAAAATTTTGACTTTGTAATTTTATTTTTTGCCCAATTGGGATTTATGATTTGATTGTCACAAAACTTATACCTTTCATTTTATTTTATTTTCGGCCAAAATTTCATTTTCAGTTTCACTTCCGATTTAACTTTTAATTTCTTGTCGCGCTTATGTTCGGATCGAGTTAATTCTCTGGGGAGCTGTGCCCTTGCCACTGGTGCTGGCAGAAGGGGATCCCGAGATCTAGAGGTTCTGTGTGGTGGGCTGTGTGGCAGAGGAAAAAAATGAAATTAAGAACATATATAAATCTATGGATTTGTATAAGGAGAAACGTATGGTATGGTGGGAAGATGTAAGGGAGAGAAAAATAAAAAATAGATAGATAGATAGATAGATAGATAGATAGATAGATAGATAGATAGAGTGATTCATGCTCCCAGCCTCCTATGTACAGAGTTCCCCGAGGCGTTTTTACTCGCCAAATAAAGACTGCGGTGTTTCCCAACACACCATGTGAATGTCCGTGGCTGTCGAAATTATTTCATTTATGTTTTTCACGTTTGTCGTCCGTGTCACTTCAAGGCCATTGTGACTTCAGTCTTGTTATTGATTCATATATGCTTTCTATTTCTTTTCATTTTTCAAAACCTTTTTGTCTAAATTGTATTTGTCATTCACCTTGATTTAAACATTTATTAAAGTCCAGTTTGCCATTTATTCGTATTTACTCGTATTTTATTATTATTTTATAAATTTATTCCATCATTTCGTTTCAGTCGTCTATATTTGCCCTTCATCTCGTTCCCGCTTTTCTTTTTTTTCTTTTTTTCTTTTTTCTTTCAGAGCTGGGGACTGAATCCAGGGCCTTGCATTTGCTAGGCAAGCACTCTACCACAGAGCTAAATCCCCAACCCCGTCGTTCCCACTTTATGTCTGTTAACATTTAATTGTTTTATCTCCCTTGTCCTTCTGTGTCCCTCGTCTTAATTTCTGCTTTATTGTTTTCTTTTTTTTAAATTTATTTATTTAACGCATGTGAGTACACTGTAGCTGTCTTCAGACACACCAGAAGAGGGCATCAGGTCTCATTACAGATGGTTGTGAGCCACCATGTGGTTGCTGGGATTTGAACTCAGGACCTCTGGGAGAGCGGTCAGTGCTCTTAACCGCTGAGCCATCTCTCCATCCCATCTGTTTTATTGTTTACATCGCACTTACTCTGTTTTTATGGCGATCTATTAACTTTTTTCCATGTCAGTCGTCGGTATCTGTTGATCACCTTGATTTTTTTTTTCTTTTTCTTTTTTTCGGAGCTGGGGACCGAACCCAGGGCCTTACTCTTGCTAGGCAAGCGCTCTACCACTGAGCTAAATCCCCAACCCCGATCACCTTGATTTTTGTTTTATTGTTTATTCACATTGACTCTTTATTCATTATTATTTTTAAGTAAAATAAAATAAATAAAATTTAAATATGGTAAAAATATTTGTTAAACAGATATTAAAAGGGAGGTCTACAGCAGATTTTTAAACTAACGGGCACACACACACACACACACACACACACACACACACACACACACACACACAAAATTTCTCCCAGAGGTCCTGAGTTCAATTACCAGCAACCACAAGGTGGCTGACAACCATCTGTAATGGGATCTGATGCTCTCTTCTGGTGTGTCTGAAAATAGCTACAGTGTACTCTTACGCATAAATAAAATAAATAAATCTTTAAAAAAAATAAAATAAAATATGAGGTTGGCTCTCTTTGCTCCTCTCTTTGCTCTTTTGCTCTTCCTCTCTTCCCCTCTTCCCCTTTGTCCCTTCTCTCCCCATTCCCCTCCCAAATTCTCTCCACGTGCTCATGACTGGCCTTTACTCTCTTCTTCTACCTTTCTTCTCTCATTAAACCTCTCCGTGGAGGGGGAGGGGTGTGTGTGTGAGTGGGGGAGGGGGAATGAGGTTGACCAGTCTTCCTGTGTAACAGAGGTTTAAAAGGAGGCTGGTCGACAAAACGTTTTTGTGGTTTTTATTCTCTCTCTCTCTCTCTCTCTCTCTCTCTCTCTCTCTCTCTCTTCTCTCTCTCTCTCTTAATCAACTCGGAAGTCGATCTGCTGTCCCTTTTATTAAAAGCCAAAGTATTAAGTGGCGAGCCGATGTTTCAACTTTCACCATTCTGTTCCTTTCACCAAAAAGAGGGGGTTCTTTGGCTTTTCCTTTCCTTTTTGAAACAAAACGAAAGGAGGAGCTCGACCAGTTGGCCTAGCTTCCCTGTTCCTTTTCCCTCTTCCACGGTATGCTCGATGAAATAAAGTAAATAAATGAAGTTTCTAGTTATGTATTTGTTTGGGAGACCCGAACTCTCTCTCAAGAGAGAGTTGCATCTTCCCGCTGCCGCCCCCCCCCCACACACACACAAGGCCTCCTCCCTGTATGTGGGGGGAGGGGGAGGGGTGGACAGGAGCTAGCTGAGAGGGGGTGGGGTGGGGCGGGGCTGGAGAATATGCAGGTTCCTGAAGGTCAGTCGGGGAAGTACTGCTGCTGCCCTAGCACGCTTCAGTGCCTCTTTAGAGTTTAGAGTTTTCTAAAGTTTTCTGCCTGAAATCAGCGAGTGATGATTTCACTGTGAAATGATGTCTGATCATCGCTCTCGCTGTCCTGTCAGGGCTCCGGCTCCTGGCAAATGTCTGACTGAAGGAAACCTTAGTTAGACTCACACCCAGCTGTTTGGAAATGGTAATGGAGTTGATAGCACACCCTGGGGGAAAGAGGCAGACTCCTTTTTGCTCACTCTCAATTCCCAGCCTCGCCCTGCCAGCTCGGGGATTTCTAAGTAAGGGTGAATCTGGACCATATATGTACAGGGTTTGGCGTTTCTGATTCATGTTTAATGTTTAGTTAAATAAAGCTTGTCAAGGGCTGGAGAGATGGCTCCGAGGTTAAGAGCACTCACCGCTCTGCTCTTCCAGAGGTCCTGAGTTCGATTCCACAGAAACCACATGGTGGCTCACAACCCTCTGCAAAGGGATATCCCATGCACTCTACTGCCCTGTGTATGTGAAAAGGGCTTTAGTGTACTCAATGTAAGTGAAAATAAATAAGTAAACCTTTAAAAGAATGAAACAAAATGAAGCTTGCAAAGAAATTGAGCATCTTAAAATGCCAGGCACGTTTATCCGCTCCTTTTATTTTATTTCGTGTGTGGATCACATAACCACAGAGGTGGTTCCCCTTCCCTTAACCTCGACAGCCCAACTGGGACAGAAGTGCAAACTATCATCTACCTATCTGGGAGTGGAGTGGTTGGATACAGGGAGATGGAGCATTTGCAGTTAGTAAAGTTCTGATGTCGGTTTTTATTTCCTTTCATTTTTGGATAGATATCGGGAGCCTTTTTTTTTTTTAAGTACAAATTTTGTTTTCTGTGCAACATTCTGATCATAGTTTCCCATCGCAAAGCTCTTTCCAGATCCTTCCTCCCCATCCACCACCCCGTACTAACCCAGGCCTGCCCTTAGATGTGGTTGATGCATACCCAGGTGAGTCTCCATTGGAGAAAGGACGATATTCCCATCTCCTATGACTGTCAATGGCCGATGACCTAAATGCCAGTGACTTCGGACTTGACTCCATTTTCCCCTCTGAGAACTGGGTTTGGATCTGTTGAACGCAGGCAGGCCCTCGGTTTTGAAACAAACAAACAAACAAACAAACAAACAAACAAACAAACACACCAAAAAATATTTAAAGCAGGCAACAACTGCCTGCACGCCAGAACTGTTGACTCCTCTTTGGAGATAGTACGATGTGAAACTTGCTTAATACAGTAGAGTCCACACAACACAAAGGGAACACTTTAACAAATTATGAAGGAGAGAGGGGGGTATGTTTATCTACCTCCTCTTGTTTCTCAGACTAGAGATTTCATCTTCCTCTGTCTCTCGAGTGCTGGTGGCTTTGCTGCTGGTTTGGGGGGGGTTGGGATAGGGATAGGAAGAGAAAAGGCTTGAGTGCTGATTTTAAAGCTCTCTCTCTCTCTAAAGCTCTCTCTCTCTAAAGCTCTCTCTCTCTCTCCCCCCTCCTTCTCTCTCTCTTTACACACACACACACACACACACACACACACACACACACACACACACACACACACTGGAGAGGAAGACAGGAAGACCTATCTAGATGCAACGTGAAGAAGGCCTATGTCAGATGAGTTAATGGCTAGGGAACTGTTAGCTGGCTAGTCTGCCATTTTGTTGCAGTTGCTAGTATTATAAGGACACTTTCTCATTGGTTGTTTCTGCTGTTGCTGCCAGAATTCATTACATATTCTGTTAGGCTCTTCTGTGTGATAACACACTCAGAAACCGAACACTGTAGGAGTCAGTCTAACTGCTTTCTTTGTTGTCTAGTTACCCGCAATAATCTTGGACCTGAACTGAACACCCAGCAGCACTTCCCGCACCCACCCATGTATAAGCTTTTATAACCTGGACCACCAACACTAGAGCGACAGGGCAGACAGAGACTATTTGGAACCGGACTTCCATTTTGAGTTTTTGTTTGTGTTCTTGTTTTTTTCTCCTGTCCTGTCCTGTCCTGTCCTGTCCTGTCCTGTCCTGTCCTCTCTGTCTGTCTGTCTGTCTGTCTGTCTGTCTGTCTGTCTGTAAATCCACACATATAGTTCTTTCCACATCTTATATCTCAAAACAAATAATGCTTGCTGTGATCCTCATTTCATTCAAGGGTACTACTCTCTAGACCAGAGGAGCCCCCTTACAATTCTCCACAGGTAGTGATGACCGGAGTGTTCAGTGCGACTAAGCAGGAATTATATGGTTGCCGCCATTATGCTTGATCTTACCGAAGGTAGGGTTGCGGGGCATGGTTGCCACGATGGCGACCAGTAGACCGTGATTGAGGAGACGGAACAATAATTAACCTACAATTCTCCCTCTCGGTCAACTGTTTCTCTGTCACTCTCTGTCTCTCTTCCCTCCTTCCCTCCCCGTCTCTCAGACCTGAATGAGCATTGGAACTAAAGTAAATGTACATGTGAAAAGAAGCCAGGTGTGGTGCTGCATGTCTTTGATTGCATCACTTGAGAGGTGAAGGTGGGTAGAACTCTGTGAGCAGGCTGCAGACCTGATCCAGGTACTGATTTCCAGGGCTTTTGTGCAAAGACCCCTGACTCAACTAAAGAAATGAGGAGGAAAATAAAGAAACAGATACAATTAACTTGGAATAAACCAAACAAACTAAGAAAAAGGAAAGGCAGTAATGGAGTGGCCTGGCTTACAGAGGAGGGGCAGACATTTATCTGCCATTGCCTCCTCGGTTGAACACACAAACACACGCATGGGGGGGGGGAGAGACAGAGACAGAGAGAGACAGAGAGACAGAGAGAGGAAGAGAGACAGAGACAGGGAGACAGAGAGAGAGAGACACACAGAGAGAGAGAGACAGACAGACAGAGACAGAGAGACACAGAAAATTCGATCTCTCTCTCTCTCTCTCTCTCTCTCTCTCTCTCTCTCTCTCTCTCATCACAGGCTGAGCTCAGGGACAGTGAGTTCCACACTCACTCAGAGAAAAACTCTGTCTCCAGTCACCCTCACCCACACGCCTTCAAAATGATCCATTGTACTATTTTAGATTTATGTCTGAGGAGCCCCTCTCCCTCCGCCTCCTCCTGTTACGTTGTAGAAACGTTTAATCCCAAACAGGGCTTCTCTCCTACCCTGCCTTGATGATTCTGTTCCTGGATAAAAGATACACAAGCTTTATTATCTACAGGAAGCCTTAAATAGCACTAGAAGACCTGGGCAGGCAGATATCTACCCTCTAGGTTGTTAGTTTTGGGGGTTTTGTTTGTTTGTTTGTTTTTGTGTTTTTTGTTGTTGTTTTTAATTTTTTTAGATTTGTTTTTTATTTATCTGAGTATGCTGCAGTTATCTTCAGACACACCAGAAGAGATCAATCAGATCTCATTACAGATGGTTGTGAGCCACCATGTGGTTGCTGGCAATTGAACTCAGGACGTCTGGAAGAGCAGTCAGTGCTCTTAACCGCTGAGCCATCTCTCCAGCCCCTGTTGTTGTTTTTTGTTTTGGTCAAAAACCTGGATTCTCGGGGTTGGGGATTTAGCTCAGTGGTAGAGCGCTTGCCTAGCAAGCGCAAGGCCCTGGGAAGAGCAAGGTCCCCAGCTCCGGAAAAAAGAAAGAAGAAAAAACAAACAAAACAAACAAAACAAAAAAAAACCCTCTGGATTCTCAGGAGCTGTGTGGTGTGTCCTCTTATGTTCTGGTGCCCTCTTCTGGCATGCAGACATATAGGAATCAGAGAGAGCCCACATTTTTGTCCAGGAACAAACAAACTGCCAAACTGCCAAACAAACAACAAAGGATTGTAGGTTTTGACTGGCTCTGTAGGTTTCAGAGAAAGGCAGGGCAGACCTCTGTGAGTTTGGGACTAGACTACTCTACCGAGCAAGTTCCAGGGAGGGATTCCACAGGAGCACAGTGGACTGGACAAAATTTTGACTTTGTAATTTTATTTTTTGCCCAATTGGGATTTATGATTTGATTGTCACAAAACTTATACCTTTCATTTTATTTTATTTTCGGCCAAAATTTCATTTTCAGTTTCACTTCCGATTTAACTTTTAATTTCTTGTCGCGCTTATGTTCGGATCGAGTTAATTCTCTGGGGAGCTGTGCCCTTGCCACTGGTGCTGGCAGAAGGGGATCCCGAGATCTAGAGGTTCTGTGTGGTGGGCTGTGTGGCAGAGGAAAAAAATGAAATTAAGAACATATATAAATCTATGGATTTGTATAAGGAGAAACGTATGGTATGGTGGGAAGATGTAAGGGAGAGAAAATAAAAAATAGATAGATAGATAGATAGATAGATAGATAGATAGATAGATAGATAGAGTGATTCATGCTCCCAGCCTCCTATGTACAGAGTTCCCCGAGGCGTTTTTACTCGCCAAATAAAGACTGCGGTGTTTCCCAACACACCATGTGAATGTCCGTGGCTGTCGAAATTATTTCATTTATGTTTTTCACGTTTGTCGTCCGTGTCACTTCAAGGCCATTGTGACTTCAGTCTTGTTATTGATTCATATATGCTTTCTATTTCTTTTCATTTTTCAAACCTTTTTGTCTAAATTGTATTTGTCATTCACCTTGATTTAAACATTTATTAAAGTCCAGTTTGCCATTTATTCGTATTTACTCGTATTTTATTATTATTTTATAAATTTATTCCATCATTTCGTTTCAGTCGTCTATATTTGCCCTTCATCTCGTTCCCGCTTTTCTTTTTTTTTCTTTTTTCTTTTTTCTTTTTTCAGAGCTGGGGACTGAATCCAGGGCCTTGCATTTGCTAGGCAAGCACTCTACCACAGAGCTAAATCCCCAACCCCGTCGTTCCCACTTTATGTCTGTTAACATTTAATTGTTTTATCTCCCTTGTCCTTCTGTGTCCCTCGTCTTAATTTCTGCTTTATTGTTTTCTTTTTTTTAAATTTATTTATTTAACGCATGTGAGTACACTGTAGCTGTCTTCAGACACACCAGAAGAGGGCATCAGGTCTCATTACAGATGGTTGTGAGCCACCATGTGGTTGCTGGGATTTGAACTCAGGACCTCTGGGAGAGCGGTCAGTGCTCTTAACCGCTGAGCCATCTCTCCATCCCATCTGTTTTATTGTTTACATCGCACTTACTCTGTTTTTATGGCGATCTATTAACTTTTTTCCATGTCAGTCGTCGGTATCTGTTGATCACCTTGATTTTTTTTTTCTTTTTTCTTTTTTTCGGAGCTGGGGACCGAACCCAGGGCCTTACTCTTGCTAGGCAAGCGCTCTACCACTGAGCTAAATCCCCAACCCCGATCACCTTGATTTTTGTTTTATTGTTTATTCACATTGACTCTTTATTCATTATTATTTTTAAGTAAAATAAAATAAATAAAATTTAAATATGGTAAAAATATTTGTTAAACAGATATTAAAAGGGAGGTCTACAGCAGATTTTTAAACTAACGGGCACACACACACACACACACACACACACACACACACACACACACACACACAATTTCTCCCAGAGGTCCTGAGTTCAATTACCAGCAACCACAAGGTGGCTGACAACCATCTGTAATGGGATCTGATGCTCTCTTCTGGTGTGTCTGAAAATAGCTACAGTGTACTCTTACGCATAAATAAAATAAATAAATCTTTAAAAAAAATAAAATAAAATATGAGGTTGGCTCTCTTTGCTCCTCTCTTTGCTCTTTTGCTCTTCCTCTCTTCCCCTCTTCCCCTTTGTCCCTTCTCTCCCCATTCCCCTCCCAAATTCTCTCCACGTGCTCATGACTGGCCTTTACTCTCTTCTTCTACCTTTCTTCTCTCATTAAACCTCTCCGTGGAGGGGAGGGGTGTGTGTGTGAGTGGGGGGAGGGGGAATGAGGTTGACCAGTCTTCCTGTGTAACAGAGGTTTAAAAGGAGGCTGGTCGACAAAACGTTTTTTTGTGGTTTTTATTCTCTCTCTCTCTCTCTCTCTCTCTCTCTCTCTCTCTCTCTCTCTTTCTCTCTCTCTTAATCAACTCGGAAGTCGATCTGCTGTCCCTTTTATTAAAAGCCAAAGTATTAAGTGGCGAGCCGATGTTTCAACTTTCACCATTCTGTT
The DNA here is from genome assembly GCF_021556685.1 of Rattus norvegicus. NCBI lineage: Eukaryota > Metazoa > Chordata > Mammalia > Rodentia > Muridae > Rattus > Rattus norvegicus. The sequence goes on from NW_028238833.1 coordinate 147,576, forward strand.
CCTTTCACCAAAAAGAGGGGTTCTTTGGCTTTTCCTTTCCTTTTTGAAACAAAACGAAAGGAGGAGCTCGACCAGTTGGCCTAGCTTCCCTGTTCCTTTTCCCTCTTCCACGGTATGCTCGATGAAATAAAGTAAATAAATGAAGTTTCTAGTTATGTATTTGTTTGGGAGACCCGAACTCTCTCTCAAGAGAGAGTTGCATCTTCCCGCTGCCGCCCCCCCCCCCCCCCACACACAAGGCCTCCTCCCTGTATGTGGGGGGGGGGGAGGGGTGGACAGGAGCTAGCTGAGAGGGGGTGGGGTGGGGCGGGGCTGGAGAATATGCAGGTTCCTGAAGGTCAGTCGGGGAAGTACTGCTGCTGCCCTAGCACGCTTCAGTGCCTCTTTAGAGTTTAGAGTTTTCTAAAGTTTTCTGCCTGAAATCAGCGAGTGATGATTTCACTGTGAAATGATGTCTGATCATCGCTCTCGCTGTCCTGTCAGGGCTCCGGCTCCTGGCAAATGTCTGACTGAAGGAAACCTTAGTTAGACTCACACCCAGCTGTTTGGAAATGGTAATGGAGTTGATAGCACACCCTGGGGGAAAGAGGCAGACTCCCTTTTTGCTCACTCTCAATTCCCAGCCTCGCCCTGCCAGCTCGGGGATTTCTAAGTAAGGGTGAATCTGGACCATATATGTACAGGGTTTGGCGTTTCTGATTCATGTTTAATGTTTAGTTAAATAAAGCTTGTCAAGGGCTGGAGAGATGGCTCCGAGGTTAAGAGCACTCACCGCTCTGCTCTTCCAGAGGTCCTGAGTTCGATTCCACAGAAACCACATGGTGGCTCACAACCCTCTGCAAAGGGATATCCCATGCACTCTACTGCCCTGTGTATGTGAAAAGGGCTTTAGTGTACTCAATGTAAGTGAAAATAAATAAGTAAACCTTTAAAAGAATGAAACAAAATGAAGCTTGCAAAGAAATTGAGCATCTTAAAATGCCAGGCACGTTTATCCGCTCCTTTTATTTTATTTCGTGTGTGGATCACATAACCACAGAGGTGGTTCCCCTTCCCTTAACCTCGACAGCCCAACTGGGACAGAAGTGCAAACTATCATCTACCTATCTGGGAGTGGAGTGGTTGGATACAGGGAGATGGAGCATTTGCAGTTAGTAAAGTTCTGATGTCGGTTTTTATTTCCTTTCATTTTTGGATAGATATCGGGAGCCTTTTTTTTTTTTTAAGTACAAATTTTGTTTTCTGTGCAACATTCTGATCATAGTTTCCCATCGCAAAGCTCTTTCCAGATCCTTCCTCCCCATCCACCACCCCGTACTAACCCAGGCCTGCCCTTAGATGTGGTTGATGCATACCCAGGTGAGTCTCCATTGGAGAAAGGACGATATTCCCATCTCCTATGACTGTCAATGGCCGATGACCTAAATGCCAGTGACTTCGGACTTGACTCCATTTTCCCCTCTGAGAACTGGGTTTGGATCTGTTGAACGCAGGCAGGCCCTCGGTTTTGAAACAAACAAACAAACAAACAAACAAACAAACAAACAAACACACCAAAAAATATTTAAAGCAGGCAACAACTGCCTGCACGCCAAGAGACTGTTGACTCCTCTTTGGAGATAGTACGATGTGAAACTTGCTTAATACAGTAGAGTCCACACAACACAAAGGGAACACTTTAACAAATTATGAAGGAGAGAGGGGGGTATGTTTATCTACCTCCTCTTGTTTCTCAGACTAGAGATTTCATCTTCCTCTGTCTCTCGAGTGCTGGTGGCTTTGCTGCTGGTTTGGGGGTTGGGATAGGGATAGGAAGAGAAAAGGCTTGAGTGCTGATTTTAAAGCTCTCTCTCTCTCTAAAGCTCTCTCTCTCTAAAGCTCTCTCTCTCTCTCCCCCCTCCTTCTCTCTCTCTTTACACACACACACACACACACACACACACACACACACACACACACACACACACTGGAGAGGAAGACAGGAAGACCTATCTAGATGCAACGTGAAGAAGGCCTATGTCAGATGAGTTAATGGCTAGGGAACTGTTAGCTGGCTAGTCTGCCATTTTGTTGCAGTTGCTAGTATTATAAGGACACTTTCTCATTGGTTGTTTCTGCTGTTGCTGCCAGAATTCATTACATATTCTGTTAGGCTCTTCTGTGTGATAACACACTCAGAAACCGAACACTGTAGGAGTCAGTCTAACTGCTTTCTTTGTTGTCTAGTTACCCGCAATAATCTTGGACCTGAACTGAACACCCAGCAGCACTTCCCGCACCCACCCATGTATAAGCTTTTATAACCTGGACCACCAACACTAGAGCGACAGGGCAGACAGAGACTATTTGGAACCGGACTTCCATTTTGAGTTTTTGTTTGTGTTCTTGTTTTTTTCTCCTGTCCTGTCCTGTCCTGTCCTGTCCTGTCCTGTCCTGTCCTCTCTGTCTGTCTGTCTGTCTGTCTGTCTGTCTGTCTGTAAATCCACACATATAGTTCTTTCCACATCTTATATCTCAAAACAAATAATGCTTGCTGTGATCCTCATTTCATTCAAGGGTACTACTCTCTAGACCAGAGGAGCCCCCTTACAATTCTCCACAGGTAGTGATGACCGGAGTGTTCAGTGCGACTAAGCAGGAATTATATGGTTGCCGCCATTATGCTTGATCTTACCGAAGGTAGGGTTGCGGGGCATGGTTGCCACGATGGCGACCAGTAGACCGTGATTGAGGAGACGGAACAATAATTAACCTACAATTCTCCCTCTCGGTCAACTGTTTCTCTGTCACTCTCTGTCTCTCTTCCCTCCTTCCCTCCCCCGTCTCTCAGACCTGAATGAGCATTGGAACTAAAGTAAATGTACATGTGAAAAGAAGCCAGGTGTGGTGCTGCATGTCTTTGATTGCATCACTTGAGAGGTGAAGGTGGGTAGAACTCTGTGAGCAGGCTGCAGACCTGATCCAGGTACTGATTTCCAGGGCTTTTGTGCAAAGACCCCTGACTCAACTAAAGAAATGAGGAGGAAAATAAAGAAACAGATACAATTAACTTGGAATAAACCAAACAAACTAAGAAAAAGGAAAGGCAGTAATGGAGTGGCCTGGCTTACAGAGGAGGGGCAGACATTTATCTGCCATTGCCTCCTCGGTTGAACACACAAACACACGCATGGGGGAGGGGGAGAGACAGAGACAGAGAGAGACAGAGAGACAGAGAGAGGAAGAGAGACAGAGACAGGGAGACAGAGAGAGAGACAGACACAGAGAGAGAGAGACAGACAGACAGAGACAGAGAGACACAGAAAATTCTCTCTCTCTCTCTCTCTCTCTCTCTCTCTCTCTCTCTCTCATCACAGGCTGAGCTCAGGGACAGTGAGTTCCACACTCACTCAGAGAAAAACTCTGTCTCCAGTCACCCTCACCCACACGCCTTCAAAATGATCCATTGTACTATTTTAGATTTATGTCTGAGGAGCCCCTCTCCCTCCGCCTCCTCCTGTTACGTTGTAGAAACGTTTAATCCCAAACAGGGCTTCTCTCCTACCCTGCCTTGATGATTCTGTTCCTGGATAAAAGATACACAAGCTTTATTATCTACAGGAAGCCTTAAATAGCACTAGAAGACCTGGGCAGGCAGATATCTACCCTCTAGGTTGTTAGTTTTGGGGGTTTTGTTTGTTTGTTTGTTTTTGTGTTTTTTGTTGTTGTTTTTAATTTTTTTAGATTTGTTTTTTATTTATCTGAGTATGCTGCAGTTATCTTCAGACACACCAGAAGAGATCAATCAGATCTCATTACAGATGGTTGTGAGCCACCATGTGGTTGCTGGCAATTGAACTCAGGACGTCTGGAAGAGCAGTCAGTGCTCTTAACCGCTGAGCCATCTCTCCAGCCCCTGTTGTTGTTTTTTGTTTTGGTCAAAAACCTGGATTCTCGGGGTTGGGGATTTAGCTCAGTGGTAGAGCGCTTGCCTAGCAAGCGCAAGGCCCTGGGAAGAGCAAGGTCCCCAGCTCCGGAAAAAAAGAAAGAGGAAGAAAAAACAAACAAAACAAACAAAAAAAAAAAAACCCTCTGGATTCTCAGGAGCTGTGTGGTGTGTCCTCTTATGTTCTGGTGCCCTCTTCTGGCATGCAGACATATAGGAATCAGAGAGAGCCCACATTTTTGTCCAGGAACAAACAAACTGCCAAACTGCCAAACAAACAACAAAGGATTGTAGGTTTTGACTGGCTCTGTAGGTTTCAGAGAAAGGCAGGGCAGACCTCTGTGAGTTTGGGACTAGACTACTCTACCGAGCAAGTTCCAGGGAGGGATTCCACAGGAGCACAGTGGACTGGACAAAATTTTGACTTTGTAATTTTATTTTTTGCCCAATTGGGATTTATGATTTGATTGTCACAAAACTTATACCTTTCATTTTATTTTATTTTCGGCCAAAATTTCATTTTCAGTTTCACTTCCGATTTAACTTTTAATTTCTTGTCGCGCTTATGTTCGGATCGAGTTAATTCTCTGGGGAGCTGTGCCCTTGCCACTGGTGCTGGCAGAAGGGGATCCCGAGATCTAGAGGTTCTGTGTGGTGGGCTGTGTGGCAGAGGAAAAAAATGAAATTAAGAACATATATAAATCTATGGATTTGTATAAGGAGAAACGTATGGTATGGTGGGAAGATGTAAGGGAGAGAAAAATAAAAAATAGATAGATAGATAGATAGATAGATAGATAGATAGATAGATAGATAGATAGAGTGATTCATGCTCCCAGCCTCCTATGTACAGAGTTCCCCGAGGCGTTTTTACTCGCCAAATAAAGACTGCGGTGTTTCCCAACACACCATGTGAATGTCCGTGGCTGTCGAAATTATTTCATTTATGTTTTTCACGTTTGTCGTCCGTGTCACTTCAAGGCCATTGTGACTTCAGTCTTGTTATTGATTCATATATGCTTTCTATTTCTTTTCATTTTTCAAAACCTTTTTGTCTAAATTGTATTTGTCATTCACCTTGATTTAAACATTTATTAAAGTCCAGTTTGCCATTTATTCGTATTTACTCGTATTTTATTATTATTTTATAAATTTATTCCATCATTTCGTTTCAGTCGTCTATATTTGCCCTTCATCTCGTTCCCGCTTTCTTTTTTTTTCTTTTTTCTTTTTTCTTTTTTCAGAGCTGGGGACTGAATCCAGGGCCTTGCATTTGCTAGGCAAGCACTCTCCACAGAGCTAAATCCCCAACCCCGTCGTTCCCACTTTATGTCTGTTAACATTTAATTGTTTTATCTCCCTTGTCCTTCTGTGTCCCTCGTCTTAATTTCTGCTTTATTGTTTTCTTTTTTTTAAATTTATTTATTTAACGCATGTGAGTACACTGTAGCTGTCTTCAGACACACCAGAAGAGGGCATCAGGTCTCATTACAGATGGTTGTGAGCCACCATGTGGTTGCTGGGATTTGAACTCAGGACCTCTGGGAGAGCGGTCAGTGCTCTTAACCGCTGAGCCATCTCTCCATCCCATCTGTTTTATTGTTTACATCGCACTTACTCTGTTTTTATGGCGATCTATTAACTTTTTTCCATGTCAGTCGTCGGTATCTGTTGATCACCTTGATTTTTTTTTTCTTTTTCTTTTTCGGAGCTGGGGACCGAACCCAGGGCCTTACTCTTGCTAGGCAAGCGCTCTACCACTGAGCTAAATCCCCAACCCCGATCACCTTGATTTTTGTTTTATTGTTTATTCACATTGACTCTTTATTCATTATTATTTTTAAGTAAAATAAAATAAATAAAATTTAAATATGGTAAAAATATTTGTTAAACAGATATTAAAAGGGAGGTCTACAGCAGATTTTTAAACTAACGGGCACACACACACACACACACACACACACACACACACACACACACACACACAAATTTCTCCCAGAGGTCCTGAGTTCAATTACCAGCAACCACAAGGTGGCTGACAACCATCTGTAATGGGATCTGATGCTCTCTTCTGGTGTGTCTGAAAATAGCTACAGTGTACTCTTACGCATAAATAAAATAAATAAATCTTTAAAAAAAATAAAATAAAATATGAGGTTGGCTCTCTTTGCTCCTCTCTTTGCTCTTTTGCTCTTCCTCTCTTCCCCTCTTCCCCTTTGTCCCTTCTCTCCCCATTCCCCTCCCAAATTCTCTCCACGTGCTCATGACTGGCCTTTACTCTCTTCTTCTACCTTTCTTCTCTCATTAAACCTCTCCGTGGAGGGGGAGGGGGTGTGTGTGTGAGTGGGGGGAGGGGGAATGAGGTTGACCAGTCTTCCTGTGTAACAGAGGTTTAAAAGAGGCTGGTCGACAAAACGTTTTTTTGTGGTTTTTATTCTCTCTCTCTCTCTCTCTCTCTCTCTCTCTCTCTCTCTCTCTCTCTCTTTCTCTCTCTCTTAATCAACTCGGAAGTCGATCTGCTGTCCCTTTTATTAAAAGCCAAAGTATTAAGTGGCGAGCCGATGTTTCAACTTTCACCATTCTGTTCCTTTCACCAAAAAGAGGGGTTCTTTGGCTTTTCCTTTCCTTTTTGAAACAAAACGAAAGGAGGAGCTCGACCAGTTGGCCTAGCTTCCCTGTTCCTTTTCCCTCTTCCACGGTATGCTCGATGAAATAAAGTAAATAAATGAAGTTTCTAGTTATGTATTTGTTTGGGAGACCCGAACTCTCTCTCAAGAGAGAGTTGCATCTTCCCTGCTGCCCCCCCCCCCCCCCACACACACACAAGGCCTCCTCCCTGTATGTGGGGGGAGGGGGAGGGGTGGACAGGAGCTAGCTGAGAGGGGGTGGGGTGGGGCGGGGCTGGAGAATATGCAGGTTCCTGAAGGTCAGTCGGGGAAGTACTGCTGCTGCCCTAGCACGCTTCAGTGCCTCTTTAGAGTTTAGAGTTTTCTAAAGTTTTCTGCCTGAAATCAGCGAGTGATGATTTCACTGTGAAATGATGTCTGATCATCGCTCTCGCTGTCCTGTCAGGGCTCCGGCTCCTGGCAAATGTCTGACTGAAGGAAACCTTAGTTAGACTCACACCCAGCTGTTTGGAAATGGTAATGGAGTTGATAGCACACCCTGGGGGAAAGAGGCAGACTCCCTTTTGCTCACTCTCAATTCCCAGCCTCGCCCTGCCAGCTCGGGGATTTCTAAGTAAGGGTGAATCTGGACCATATATGTACAGGGTTTGGCGTTTCTGATTCATGTTTAATGTTTAGTTAAATAAAGCTTGTCAAGGGCTGGAGAGATGGCTCTCCACAGAGGTGGTTCCCCTTTTCTTAACCCGACTGGGACAGAAGTGCAAACTATCATCTACCTATCTGGGAGTGGAGTGGTTGGATACAGGGAGATGGAGCATTTGCAGTTAGTAAAGTTCTGCTGTCGGTTTTGTTTTGTTTTGTTTTGTTTTGTTTTGTTTTGTTTCCTTTCATTTTTGGATAGATTTTTTGGATAGCCTTTTTTTTTTCTTTTTAAATACAAATTTTGTTTTCTGTGCAACATTCTGATCATAGTTTCCCATCGCAAAGCTCTTTCCAGATCCTTCCTCCCCATCCACCACCCCGTACTAACCCAGGCCTGCCCTTAGATGTGGTTGATGCATACCCAGGTGAGTCTCCATTGGAGAAAGGACGATATTCCCATCTCCTATGACTGTCAATGGCAGATGACTTAAATGCCAGTGACTTCGGACTTGACTCCATTTTCCCCTCTGAGAACTGGGTTTGGATCTGTTGAACGCAGGCAGGCCCTCGGTTTTGAAACAAACAAACAAACAAACAAACAAACAAACAAACAAACACACCAAAAAATATTTAAAGCAGGCAACAACTGTCTGCACGCCAAGAGACTGTTGACTCCTCTTTGGAGCTAGTACGATGTGAAACTTGCTTAATAAAGTAGAGTCCACACAACACAAAGGGAACACTTTAACAAATTATGAAGGAGAGAGGGGGGTATGTTTATCTACCTCCTCTTGTTTCTCAGACCAGAGATTTCATCTTCCTCTGTCTCTCGAGTGCTGGTGGCTTTGCTGCTGGTTTGGGGGGGATTGGGATAGGGATAGGAAGAGAAAAGGCTTGAGTGCTGATTTTAAAGCTCTCTCTCTCTCTCAAGCTCTCTCTCTCTAAAGCTCTCTCTCTCTCTCCCCCCTCCTTCTCTCTCTCTTTACACACACACACACACACACACACACACACACACACACACACACACTCTTTCTCACTTCCTAGGATGAAAGAAAAGAAATGAAAAGGAAGGCACCCATGGTGATGCATGACTTTGATCTCACTTTGGTCTCAGCACTGGAGAGGAAGATAGGAAGACCTATCTAGATGCAACGTGAAGAAGGCCTATGTCAGATGAGTTAATGGCTAGGGAACTGTTAGCTGGCTAGTCTGCCATTTTGTTGCAGTTGCTAATATTATAAGGACACTTTCTCATTGGTTGTTTCTGCTGTTGCTGCCAGAATTCATTACATATTCTGTTAGGCTCTTCTGTGTGATAACACACTCAGAAACCGAACACTGTAGGAGTCAGTCTAACTGCTTTCTTTGTTGTCTAGTTACCCGCAATAATCTTGGACCTGAACTGAACACCCAGCAGCACTTCCCGCACCCACCCATGTATAAGCTTTTATAACCTGGACCACCAACACTAGAGCGACAGGGCAGACAGAGACTATTTGGAACCGGACTTCCATTTTGAGTTTTTGTTTGTGTTCTTTTTTTCTCCTGTCCTGTCCTGTCCTGTCCTGTCCTGTCCTGTCCTGTCCTGTCCTCTCTGTCTGTCTGTCTGTCTGTCTGTCTGTCTGTCTGTCTGTCTGTAAATCCACACATATAGTTCTTTCCACATCTTATATCTCAAAACAAATAATGCTTGCTGTGATCCTCATTTCATTCAAGGGTACTACTCTCTAGACCAGAGGAGCCCCTTACAATTCTCCACAGGTAGTGATGACCGGAGTGTTCAGTGCGACTAAGCAGGAATTATATGGTTGCCGCCATTATGCTTGATCTTACCGAAGGTAGGGTTGCGGGGCATGGTTGCCACGATGGCGACCAGTAGACCGTGATTGAGGAGACGGAACAATAATTAACCTACAATTCTCCCTCTCTGTCAACTGTTTCTCTGTCACTCTCTGTCTCTCTTCCCTCTTTCCCTCCCCCGTCTCTCAGACCTGAATGCCTCCTCTGTTGAACACACAAACACACGCGCCGAGAGAGCGAGAGAGCGAGAGAGCGAGAGAGCGAGAGAGCGAGAGAGCGAGAGAGCGAGAGAGAGAGAGAGAGAGAGAGCGAGAGAGAGAGAGAGAGAGAGAGAGAGAGAGAGAGATCTGTTAATCTGTTTGTCTCCCTCCCCTAGTTTTTCAGACAGGGTTTCTTTATGAAAAGAAAGAAACTGGTAGCTGTAGGCTGGTAGCTGCTGGCTGTTAAAGGTCTAGGTAAAACAATGTGATGGCCTAAGAGGAAAATAAAGAAACAGATACAATTAACTGTTAAGGCCTAGATGCCGTGTGAATGAGGCCTACATCAGATTGGTTAAGATAACTGTCACCTGGCTAGCCTGCCATTTTAATATTGCAAGGACGCCTTCTCATAGGTTGTTTCTGCTGTCACTGCCAGAGTTCATTACATATTCTGTTAGGTTCTGTATGACACACACTCAGAAACCAAACATTGTAGAATCCAGTGTGTCCTTGAGTGCGTGTCTACAATGCGTGCGTGCGTGCGTGCGTCTGTGCATGCGTGTGTCCATGGCCATGCTAGAGCCCACTCCAGATTTGTGTTTCAGAGATCTTTACTTATTTATTTTTCCTGCCTTGGCTTGTGTAGGCACTAAGTCACCACACTTCCCGAAAAACAAAATGAAACAAAACAAAACAAAATCCACCAACAAATGGACCAAACCCAAACCCCAAGCCAGACAAACAAATATTCCTGCCTGCCTGTCTGTCTATCAGGGCTACAACAGAGAGAAGTGGAATCTTGAATGAACAAAACTAGAATACCTAAGTCTGCCTGTTTCCCCTCTTCCCACCCTCCCCTGCCCCCCAGCCCATCCCCTAGAGCTGGTCTAGCATGTTCTCTGACCCTGGGGGTGCGGTGAACCGGCCTGCCTTGCTAAACTCTGTAGTGTATAAACTTGGTAACTCTAGAAAGCAGGAGCTGAAAATGTGCAGATAAGGTGGTGGTCGAGCTGTGTGTGTGTTGGTGTGGGAGGGAGACTGCTTCGGTAACTGCTGCTTTTCAATGTCCGGCTGAAACTCTGTGCTTATGATGTATCTTTTGGTTTATTCGATTTTACTTACTGTCTATTGGGTTTGCATTTGATTTTTATTGATTTTATTGATATTTATGTTTAACTATTTTGACCTGGCTAAATGACTGACTGACTGACTGACTGACTGACTAAGTCTACCTGGCATACAGGAGGAATTCAAGGACGAATGATTGTTTAAGTATGACAAAAATAAGTAAGTAAGTAAGTAAGTAAGTAAGTAAGTAAGTAAGTAAGTAAGTAAGGGGGTTGGGGATTTAGCTCAGTGGTAGAGCGCTTGCCTAGCAAGTGCAAGGCCCTGGGTTCTGTCCCCAGCTCCGAAAAAAAAGAAAAAAAAAGTAAGTAAGTAAGTAAGTAAGTAAGTAAGTAAGTAAGTAAATAAATAAATAAATAAATAAATAAATAAATAAATAAATACGATCATTTAGAAGTAATATAGGCAGAAGGAGAACATGTGGCTGTGGATGGTCTGAGGCTTCTGGCTGCTTTTGGGTGCCTCTTCACCTTTCTGCACGTGCAAACTGAGTTTAATTAAGTTCTGTTTCCCTAGAGGCTGGGAAAGGGAGAAACAGAAGTGACCTGGAACATCAGGGCTAATGGCCGGCTGCTTCCATCTTGGTGAGGTCAGGTGTCAGCCAAGCTGGCTGCCAACCATCCACAGTTGAATCCAAAGTGCCCAAATGGGACACTATAACAAATCATGTATACAGATTTGTGTATATAGAAAACATTTTTCCTTTCTCTTCTTTTCTTTTCTTGAGAAATTCAGCTGGTCCTGATGTCTTTCCCTCGGTGTGTCCCTCTGTCATCTCTCTCTCTCTGTCTCTTTGTCTTACTGTCTCTGTCTGTCTCTGTCTGTCTCTGTCTCTGTCTCTGTCTCTGTCTCTGTCTCTCTCTCTCTCTCTCTCTCTCTCTCTGTGTGTGTGTGTGTGTGTGTGTGTGTGTGTTCCTTAATCTCAGCAGCACTACTCATCCAATCGATTTTCCTCTCCCTTGTCTCCTTCACATGGCTATTACCCCACCTTAAACAGCACTAGAAGAGCCTGGCAGGCAGATATCTACCCTCTATGCTGTCAGAATTTTTTTTTTTTTTTTTTTTTTTTAAAGTCAAAACCTGGATTCTCAGGAGCCATGTGGTGTGTCCTCCTAGGTTCTGGTGCCCTCTTCTGGCATGCAGACATATAGTCAGCAGAGAGAGCTGTGTGGGTGGCCGAGGCAGGCAGAGTGGACCTCTGTGAGCTTGAGGCTAGATAAGTCTACGGAGCAAGTTCCATGACTGCCTGGGCTATACCAAAAGAAACGTACCTTGAGGCAAAACAAAACAAAGCAGAAAAGGTTCTGCTTTTATTTTACAGACATGTGTTCTCTCTAGTCCTATTGACTATAGAAGTTTGATCATGAAGTCACATTGATTTTTATTACAGAGTTTATTTGTGTGTGTGTGTGTGTGAGAGAGAGAGAGAGAGAGAGAGAGAGAGAGAGAGTTTTTTCTTTAATCTTCAAACATATTTTTTATTGTTTATTTATTTTATGAGCACACTGTCACTGTCTTCAACACACAAGGAGAGGATTCCATTACAGATGGTTGTGAGCCACCATGTGGTTGCTGGGATTTGAACTAAGGATCTCTGGAAGAGCAGTCAGTGCTCTTCACCGCTGAGCCGTCTCTCCAGCCCTGAAACAATATCTTGAATAAACAATAACAAAAACACTAAAACTAAGTCTGCCAGTTTTCCTCTTTCTTTCTCTCTCTCTCTCTCTCTCTCCCTCTCCCTCCCTCCCTCCCTCCCTTCCTTCTTTCTTCCTTTCTTTCTTTTTCTTCAGATAGGATTTCTTAGTGAATGATATTTATGTTGATATAAATTTTTTACGTACTTTTGACTGGCTAACTAACTAGCTAAGTCTGCCTGTCCTAAAGAAGGAGTTCCCCTGCCACAACTAAATACGTGCATAGAAAAAAATATATAATTATTAACTTGGGATGAAACTAATGTAACAAGCAAGCAAACAAACGCACAAACAAACAAAGTAGGGATGGTGGTGCTGGGTGCCTGGTATATGGGAGATGGGAGACCTGTGGTCTAGAGCGTCCAGAGCTCTGGCCTCCATACTCTGGACTGCATTCTCTCTAGCAATCTTCCCAAAGTGGCTGTATTTAACCATGTTTTTATTTTTTAAATTGGCTCTCTCTCTCTCTCTCTCTCTCTCTCTCTCTCTCTCTCTCTCTCTTTCTCCCTCCCTCCCTCCCTCCCTCCCTCCCTCCCCCCACCACACACACACAGAGGCACGTGTGAACAAGGGAATGCAAATGCACAAAATAAGTATGTTTTGATCAGAGTGAAAACAAATCACGGGAATTTTAACCATTCCACCATCATTCCACCATTCTTTTAATTTACTCTCTGTGTTTAGTCTTCCAAAGAGGGTGGCAGGTGTGTGGTTTGGTGAGTGCCGGCTGGCGGTGGCAGCGAGGAACAGAGAACAACAACAACCCCCTCCCCCCCATCGGGATCGGTGGAGGGTTTAAAAATGAGTGAGCCATTTAAAAATGGTGTGGAACTGAGGTCGCCGCCACCCTCCCCTCACGCCGGAGTTTGGACGCTCCCTTTTCCTAACTGTGCCTGTTCCTTGCTAATTGTTAACCGATTCGAGAGTGCATGTCCTTTCACTTAGAGGTGGCCTGTTTTCACCGCTCCGTCCTACTTTCCTTTTCTGGGTGCCTGAGGGGTTGGCCCCGAGTCCATCCCGCGTTCACTGTGTTCCGGCGGGACAACCGGGACCGTTTGTGCCATTCGGGAGAAGTGGTGGGTACCTGCCCCGTTGTGCGTGGGTGAGTGTCCCCCTGAGCTAGGGAGGTCACTCTGGAGAGACGGAATGAGTGTGTGTGGCGGCGGCGGCGCGTGACAGTCTGTATTGGTTTGCTTGATCGAGATCGCTGTCGGGCGACACCTAGTGGCGACAAGTTTCCGCAACGCTCCTGTCCCCCGGTTGGTGACAAAGGACGGGGAAGTGCCTGTGGTGAGCCGGCCAGGGTGAGAGGGTGACAGGCAAGCAGGCGGGTGCGCGACGGAGACGCCGTCCTGTCTGGGGACCATCTCTAGCTAGGAGGTTGTACCTGGAGAACTTCAGGGGAGGAGGGTGGCTGTACGACCTATTGGGACACAAGGAGGGGTTGGTGGCAGCTGGATGAGGTCGACCAGAAGGCTTGGGCCCCGTCCCGGATTTTTTTTTTTTTCCAATTTTTTTTTTAAATTTTTTATTTTATTTTATTTTATTTTTTTTATTTCTTCCCTCCTCTCCGGTCCCAGCCAGCGGGACCATAGACACTTTTGAGGCCGAGAGGGTGCTGTGTCCCCGGCCTCCGAGCCGAGGTGGCCCGGCTAGGGGGCGCCACGGAGTTTTTTTTTTTTTTTTCTTTTCCAGGAGTCCCTTCGGTCCCAGCCAGCGGGACCATAGACACTTTTGAGGCCGAGAGGGTGCTGTGTCCCCGGCCTCCGAGCCGAGGTGGCCCGGCTAGGGGGCGCCACGGAGTTTTTTTTTCTTTTCCAGGAGTCCCTTCGGTCCCTGATAGCGGGAGCCTGGACCTCTGAGGCCGAGAGGGTGCTGTGTCCCCGGCCTCCGAGCCGAGGTGGCCCGGCTAGGGGGCGCCACGGAGTTTTTTTTTTTTTTTCTTTTCCAGGAGTCCCTTCGGTCCCTGATAGCGGGAGCCTGGACCTCTGAGGCCGAGAGGGTGCTGTGTCCCCGGCCTCCGAGCCGAGGTGGCCCGGCTAGGGGGCGCCACGGAGTTTTTTTTTTTTTTTCTTTTCCAGGAGTCCCTTCGGTCCCTGATAGCGGGAGCCTGGACCTCTGAGGCCGAGAGGGTGCTGTGTCCCCGGCCTCCGAGCCGAGGTGGCCCGGCTAGGGGGCGCCACGGAGTTTTTTTTTTTTTTTCTTTTCCAGGAGTCCCTTCGGTCCCTGATAGCGGGAGCCTGGACCTCTGAGGCCGAGAGGGTGCTGTGTCCCCGGCCTCCGAGCCGGGTGGCCCGGCTAGGGGGCGCCACGGAGTTTTTTTTTTTTTTTCTTTTCAGGAGTCCCTTCGGTCCCTGATAGCGGGAGCCTGGACCTCTGAGGCCGAGAGGGTGCTGTGTCCCCGGCCTCCGAGCCGAGGTGGCCCGGCTAGGGGGCGCCACGGAGTTTTTTTTTTTTTTTCTTTTCCAGGAGTCCCTTCGGTCCCTGATAGCGGGAGCCTGGACCTCTGAGGCCGAGAGGGTGCTGTGTCCCCGGCCTCCGAGCCGAGGTGGCCCGGCTAGGTGGCGCCACGGATTTTTTTTTTTCTTTTCCAGGAGTCCCTTCGGTCCCTGATAGCGGGAGCCTGGACCTCTGAGGCCGAGAGGGTGCTGTGTCCCCGGCCTCCGAGCCGAGGTGGCCCGGCTAGGGGGCGCCACGGAGTTTTTTTTTTTTTTCTTTTCCAGGAGTCCCTTCGGTCCCTGATAGCGGGAGCCTGGACCTCTGAGGCCGAGAGGGTGCTGTGTCCCCGGCCTCCGAGCCGAGGTGGCCCGGCTAGGGGGCGCCACGGAGTTTTTTTTTTTTTTTTTTTCCAGGAGTCCCTTCGGTCCCTGATAGCGGGAGCCTGGACCTCTGAGGCCGAGAGGGTGCTGTGTCCCCGGCCTCCGAGCCGAGGTGGCCCGGCTAGGTGGCGCCACGGATTTTTTTTTTTCTTTTTCCGGGAGTCCCTTCGGTCCCTGATAGCGGGAGCCTGGACCTCTGAGGCCGAGAGGGTGCTGTGTCCCCGGCCTCCGAGCCGAGGTGTCCCGGCTAGGGGGCGCCTCCGAGACTTTATTTTTTCCAGGATCCTCCCCGGTCCCTGCCAGCGGGAGCATGGACTTCTGAGGCCGAGGGGAAGCTGTGTTCCAGGCTATCTACCATGGCCTCCTCGGTCTGTGAGCACTCAGGGTTCTAAGGTCGACCAGTTGTTCCTTTGCGGTCCGGTTCTCTTTCTACATGGGGACCTCTTGGGGACACGTCACCGAACATGACTTCCAGACGTTCCGTGTGGCCTGTCATGTTTATCCCTGTGTCTTTTACACTTTTCATCTTTGCTATCTGTCCTTATTGTACCTGGAGATATATGCTGACACGCTGTCCTTTTGACTCTTTTTGTCATTAAAGGACGTTGGAAGAGGCTTGCACCAAGGCTGTTTGCTTGTCCAGCCCTAGCTCTTTTCTTCTGCGCATGGGCCTCTTCGATGCTTGAAGCTTAGCGTCCCCCCCATGAGTACGCGCTTCCTGCTTTCCCGTGCTTGCTTGCCTGTGCTCTCTGGGGCAGCTTTATGACAACCGTCCCGCGTGTCAGGCGTTCCCGATTTCCCCGTGGTGGTTGTCGTCCGTTACCGGTAGGAGTCGTTGGTGCCGAGTGCGACTGGAAGGGTTTTCCCGTTTGGTGCTAGTGACCCCCTGGCGTGCTCCTCTGCGGCCGACCGGTTTTTTTATTTGTTTTTTGTTTTGTTTTTTTTTTTGTTTTTTTGAAGGGAGTTCCCGAACCTCCGCTGCTTGGTGGTGTGTCCCTTTCTTTCCTGCTGTGTGCCTCCCGAGTTGCACCTTTTCTCCTTCGAAGGGGATTTTATTTTTTTATTTTTATTTTTTATTTTTATTTTTTTTGAAGGAGTTCCCGAACCTCCGCTGCCCGTTGAGTCCCGTTCTTCCACGCCACGTGCCTCCCGAGTGCAACGCTTCCTTTTTTCTCGCCCTCGAGAAGGGTAAATTTTTTTTTGTGTGTGTGTGGCAGTGTTAGCGACTTCTTCCCGTGCTCTCTCTCGCTCTTCTCGCTCGTATTCCCGTCCAGTGCGTGTTAGAAAGCTCTCACGCCCGTTGTTCCCGATGCATGGCGTGTCTCGCTCCCGTTGGATCGATGTGGTGCTGCCGCGTTCTCTTCGGGCCGGGGCCTAAGCCGCGCCAGGCGAGGGACGGACATTCATGGCGAATGGTCATTCAGCGCGAATGGCGACCGCTCTTCTCGTTCTGCCAGCGGGCCCCTCGTCTCTCCTCCCCATTCCTTTGCAGGGTGGTGTGTGGAAGTCGGTGCGGCTGTCCGGCACGAGCGCTGACCCGCGCACTTGTTGCTGTGGTTCGCGGTGTCCCTGTGGACGTGTCGGGGGCGCTTGCCCCCACGCCGTTCACTGCTTCGCGGCCCTCTTCCCCCGTGCCGGGGGAAGGTGGTAGACCCGCTGCGGTGCATACCCTTCCCGAATGGTGTGTGCACGCGCCCTGCTTTGTGTGAGCCTTGCGGTGCTCCTGGAGCGTTCCGGGCTTTGACCACCAAGGTGCCCGCTTCTGAGTTGGCGGTGGCGCTTCCCGCTCCCCGGCGTGCCTCCTGTGCTCCATGGTGCTTGTGCCTTTACGCTTTCCCTTGTCCTAGTTGCCGGCTTTCTGCACGGTGACAGAAAAGGGGGTCGAGGAGTTGAGTGTGCGGTTAAAAGGCTCCTTCCGTTGGGTGAGCGCCCACCCCGTGCCTATGTTTTTGGTGCCTTCACCCGCGGGCCCTGCGCGGTTAGGGTGGTGCTGAGCGATCGCGGCTGGCCCTTTTTAAAGACCGGACTCCCTCAAGTCAAGGCTCCTCCTTTGTGTGCGCCTTGAAGAGGCCTGGCCCTCGGCGGGGACCTGTCGCAGGTCCCCCCGGTCCGCGAATGCTCAAGAAGACCCCGGAGAAAGAGACCTTTGCCGATACCGCAGACCCCCCACCAGCTGGCGCGTGGTCCTTCCCGTTCTGTCCCGCGCCTGTTGCTCGTTTCCCGTTGCGTGCACGGAGCCCTTGGCTGCTCGTCGGTGTTGGGTTCGTCCCGCCCTCAGTGAGGAATTTGCCTTCTCTAGCTATCTTCGGAAAGGGCTTTACGATCTCCGAGGGGCTTCTCCCGGATGGTCCCCTCGGCTGCCCGCCCTGACCTCAGCCTTCTGCGCGCAGCGTTTGCTCTCTCGCCTACCGCGACCCGCGCCTCCCCGCTCCGAGTACGAGGAGGGATCACGCGGGACGGGGCTCTGTCGACCTGCCGCTGTGCGGAGCTTGTGGGGGAGATTGGGTTTCTGGTGGCAGGTGGCGGGGAAGGGCCGTGCACACGCCCGCGTGCGCGGTACCCCCTCTCACCGCGAGGGGTCGTCGCGGGA
>NW_028238833.1:177500-210000 GCF_021556685.1 Rattus norvegicus
TGTGTGCATGAGTTCCTAGGTACGAACCTGAGGGAGGGAGGGAGGGAGGAAGGAAGGAGGGAGGGAGGGAGGGAGGGAGGGAAGGAAGGTCGACCAGTCAGCCTCCTTTCTTTTTTTTAAAAGTTATTTCCTCTTCTTTTCCAGAATTATTTATTTTGTGACTATGAGTACACTGTAACTATCTTCAGACACACCAGAAGAAGGCCTCATCCCATTACCGATGGTTGGGAGCCACCATGTGCTTGCTGGGGATTGAAAACTCAGGACCTCTGGAGGAGCGGCCAGGGCTCTTAACCGCTGAGACATCTCTCCAGCCCTCTTTTCCAGTTTTAAATAAGCCTCGTTAGTTGAGCGATCTGGGGAGTTGCTTTTCTTTCCAATTTGTGTGTGGGGGGGCAGCAATGGATCCAGTATCCAATTCCCTTTCTCTCGATAACATCTTATTACAGTAAGATGGCTCGATTTCATTTGCAATTACTTTCTTATTCTAGACGAAGGTTGATGAATAAATCTTCTTGTCGCTCCATGAAGGAGGGAATAAAATAATATTTGGCTAGGTCTATATTCCTTCATTTTTATTTCTCTTTGTTTCTTGTCCTTTCTTTAAAAGAAAGAGGTCAACAAATCGGTGTGTACCACCACCACCACCACCACCACCACCACCACCACCACCACCACCACCACCACCACCACCACCACCACCGAGTTGTAGGGATCCATTATGGGCCCCTGTCTGTCTGCCTGTCTGATTCATTCGTGTTTATTTAAACGTCCTCCAATGATGGTTGTGCAGTGAAAGAAATGCGTGCCCGAGCTCGAGCTCGTGCGCAAACACACACACACACACACACACACACACACACACACACACACACCACACGGGGGGGGGGCAATGGGGGGTGAGGAGGAGGAGGAGGAGGAGGAGGATGAGGAGGAGGAAAGCTTGGGTTGGGTGGTTTGAGGATTTGAAGGTTTAGCCCTGCAATGTTCCTTACAACTTAAAAACTTTGTGACACACAAAGCGATATTCATTTTCTCCTTCTACTTTTCACTCTGTAGACCAAGATGGCAGACTATATCAGCCTTTGTGGAATGTGACCTTGTATTGCTTTGCCCTACTCTGCTCTGCTCTGCTCTGCTCTGCTCAACTTAACAGACGTGTTTTTGCTTTTGTTTATGATTTTTGCTTGCTTGCTTGCTCGCTCGCTCCCATGACTTGACTGTGGTTTCCCTTTCTATTACAGCACGGTGACCAGACTGCCTTGGGGTAATCAGAAAGGAGGCCAGAAGCAGTCTTTTCTGACGCACTGAGACTACATACCAGCCGATTTGGAGGAAAAGATATCCCTCTCTCCCTCCCTCCCTCCCTCCCTCCCTCCCTCCCTCCCTCCCTCCCTCCCTCCCTCCTTGACCCATTTTCCCTCTTTCCCGATACACTCAATAAATTTAAAGTAAATCAATGAATCAAGTCTCTAGTAATTTATTTGTTGGGATTTATTTGTTGGAAATTATCCCTCCACACCTTCGCCCCTCCCCCCACCACTCGAGGATGTCTCCCTGGGGGGGGGGGGGGGGGTTGGGTGGACTCGTGTAGGCATACCTCTCCTCCCTTGGCTTTCCGGTCCACTTCGCTCCAGCATACCTAACTCTTTGGAAATGGTAATAGAGTTCATGACACACCCTCACAGAGAGAGGAAGAGTCCGATCGTTCACTGATTCGCTCTCACCCAGCCTCGCCCTGACAGCTCAGGCATGTCTAAATCCGAATGTGGGCAATATTTACATGACTTGACTTGGTGCTTCTAACTTTTTCTCTCTCTTTTTTTTTTTCTTCTTTAGTATTTTTTTCTTTACCCTACAAACAGCACACTGCAGCTGTCTTCGGACACACAGCAGATCGATCCCATAACAGAGGGTTGTGAGCCACCATGGGAATAGAACTCAGGACCTCTGGAAGAACACAGTCAGAACTCTTAACTGCTGACTCCATTATTTCCGATTAATGTTTAATGTTTATTTTATTTTATTTTATTTTATTTTCGGAGCTGGGGACCGAACCCAGGGCCTTGTGCTTCCTAGGCAAGCGCTCTACCACTGAGCTAAATCCCCAACCCCAATGTTTAATGTTTAAATAAATAAACCTTGTAAAGAAATTAAGCATCTTAAAACCATAGGCATGTGCATCCCCTCCTCATTCGTTCATTCCCTCGCTCATTCATTCATTCATTCATTCAGACAGACAGACAGACAGACAGACAGACAGACAGACAGCAACCAAAGTCTAGCCTTTAACAAAGCAAGAAAGCATACCCTGCGGGACGCACAGATGAATTCCTGAGGCTTACCCTGCAGAGCTTACATGAGGCTTAGTAAAGGACTGACCTGACAACAGCTACCTACATACGTTGAAAAGTCTACCTGGTATTGACGGATGATGACAAACTGTATGTGTGATACAAAACTGTATGTGTGGTTCCCCTTATAACTCATCTCGAAGAGCCCAGCTGTTGGGGCTCGTTCTTTTGGGGAAATGGAGGCTTTTCATCTTTCCCAAAGCTCCTCCTAGATCCTTTCTGTCCATCTGTCCATCCGTCCGTCCGTCCGTCTGTCCGTCCGTCCGTCCATCAAATTCTACCCTAGGCCTGCCCTTAGGTTGGTGGTCGTCCATTGAGTGCTAGTGACTTCTGACTTGTCTCTGTCTTCCCCTCTGAGAACTGTATTTAGATCTGATGCAGGCACGCAGGCAGGCAGGCAGGCAGGCAGGCAGGCAGGCAGGCAGGCAGGCAGGCCCTCCCTCGTTTTGAAACAGACAGACAGACAGACAGACAGACAGACCAAAGGGTCAATGACTGACTGCACTTAAAGGGGCTGTTGACTCCTCTTTGGAGTTACCGCTGTTTAAAACTTGCTTGATAAAATAAAGTCATCGAATCCAAACTACGCAAAGGGGACACTATAACAAATTACGACTGCTTGTGTATATAGAAAACAGGGTTTTCTTTCCCTTATTCCATTATGTATGTTTGCTTTTCTTCAAGAATAAAACCGGCTAGGTGGTGCCTCGGAGACTTTTTTTTTTTCCCCCCAGGAGTCCCTTCGGGCCCTGCCAGCGGGAGCCTGGACCTCTGAGGCCAGAGAGGGTGTGCTGTATCCCCGGCTCGCTCCCTCCCTCCTGGGATCAATCTAAAAAATGGACAGTTTTGGACACAAGCTTAAGTAATGTTCAGCTCATTCATGCAAGAGAGGTGTAGGAAGGACAACACCCCCACCCCCACCCCCACCCCCACCCCTACCCCCACCCGACCAAATAATACCCTAACCAATAAAAACTAGCTCCTTACTCCTCCGCCTGAGGATTTCTGCGGTCTCATGGTTTGTTCTTGGTTGTTGTTGTTGTTGTTGTTGTTGTTGTTGTTGTTTTGTTTTGTTTTGTTTTGTTTTGTTTTGTGTTTTTCAGACTTTAAGACAAATGTAGGGGTTGGGGATTTAGCTCAGTGGTAGACCGCTTGCCTAGGAAGCACAAGGCCCCGGGTTCGGTCCTCAGCTCCGAAGAAAAAGGAAGAAAAAAACAAAAACAATAAGACAAATGCTTGTTGTGATTCTCATTTCATTTCAAGGCTGCTATTCTCTAAATCAGAAGGACTCCCTTACAATTCTTCATGGGTAAACTTGCTTTACATCCCTGACATCAACAACAAAAAGAATTCAGAAAGTGGTGATGGACCAATCTGTTTGGGTGTTTCTTGCCTGCTTGACCTTGACTCGCACAAGAGAGCATAGAGAATAAAATAAAGTAGGTGGATGGAGAGATGGCACCGTCGTTAAGAGCACTGATTGCTCTTACAGCGGTCCTGAGTTCAATACCCAGCCAACACATGGCGGCTTGCAACCATCTGTAATTGTCAATCATGCCCTCTTCTGGGGTGTCTGAAGACACCTACAGGGTACTCGAATAGACATAAAACAAACAAACAAACAAACAAATCTTTAACAATTAAAAACAAAAAGAATAAAATAAAGCGAAGGACCCGCCTTGGAGACCTGCCCGGTATTGCTCCAGAGTCTACTTTTAAAACACAGAGATAGGGGTTGGGGTTTTAGCTCAGTGGTAGAGTCCTTGCCTAGCAAGCTCAAGGACCTGGGTTCAGTCCTCAGCTCTGGGGGAAGAAAAAAAATACACACACACACACACACACACACACACACACACACACACACACACATATAGATAGATAGATAGAGAGAGAGAGAGAGAGAGAGAGAGAGAGAGAGAGAGTTTGACAGCAATAAAAAACAAAACAAAACCACTTTAAAATACAGAGATGTAAGGATACTCAGAGGGCTCAGAGGAAGCAACCAAGTGTTTGTTATATGGGTGCCAACAATATGGTTCATCTCTTCTTCTCTTCCACGTGGCATGGTGGCCAAGGTGGTGGGGAAACCACACAGTGAAAGGAATTGAACTACAGCACACAAGCAAGTCTCCCTCCCAGACATGAATAAAACTGAAATTAGGCTAAATGTACAATGAAAGGAAGCCAGGTGTTCGTGCATGTCTTTATTTCCATCATTCAAGAGGCAGAGGTGTTTAGAACTGTGTCTCTGTGAGATAGAGGAAGGCAGGCAGGCAGGCAGGCAGGCAGGCAGGCAGGCAGGCAGGCAGGCCTGATCTAGGTACTGATTTCCAGGTCTATGTGCAGACACCCCTGACTCAAATAAAGGAGTGAAAAGGAAAAAAAAATACAATTCACCTGGAAGGGTCAGCCAGCCATCAGATGCAGTGAACTAGAAAATTGGGATTCTCAACTGAGGCCTGTTCCCTCCCTCCCTCCCTCCCTCCCTCCCTCCCTCCCTTCCTTCCTTCCTTCCTGGCTTACAGACAGCCAGGTCCAAGCCCAAAAGAGTCCAGCAAGGAGCTTAGAGACTATGAGAGAGTGCACAGGTGTTCTAGGGAGGAATCAGCTCACCACCCAGCATCCCCATTTGGGTTCTTGTGCAATCGACACAGGGAGATTGACAATCTGGAATTTAGTGAGAAATCAAACAAGGGACACAGAATGCAAAATATTTATTTACACAGCAAGTGGGTCAGTTGGATTAGCAAGCTAGGACACCCACCCCCGACCCCATCCCAGCCCCCTACCACTGCCGGGTCTCCCTTCCTTGTTATCCCTTTCTCATGCCTCCCTCAATATGGGCACACAGGACCAGGAACATGTTTCTCTCAAAAACGCGTTTTCTGCTGTGAACTCAGTCTGGCAGAGAGTGAGTGGGTGAAGGATCCCTAAAGACCAGAGGGTTTATTAGAGGAAGGCTACCTCACAGTGTTCTTCACACCAGGAACAACAACAACAACAACAACAACAACAACAACAACAACAACAACAACAGCAGCAGCAACAGCAACAGCAACAATGAATCAACAAATGGTGGACAGGAGATGAGCAGGGATGCTGGGGGGATGGGAGGGAGGGTAGGGCTGGTGAATCTGCACCTCCCTGAAGGTCTGCCTGTGAAATACTGGTTGATATATGCCTAGTTGAGGACAATATTCCCCTCTCCTGTGGTTTTCAATGGGAGATGACTTCATTGCCAGAGACTATGGAATTGTTTCCATTTTCCCCTTCAAGAACTGTGTTTAGATCTGTTACAGACAGGCTCTGGGTTTTGAAACAAACAAACAAACAAACACACACACACACACACACACACACAACGAGAGAGAGAGAGAGAGAGAGAGAGAGAGAGAGAGAGATAGAGAAAAACAGAGACAGACACAAGAGAATTTGATCTCTCTCTCTCTCTCTCTCTCTCTCTCTCTCTCTCTCTCTCTCTCTCCCCCCCCCCCTCCCCTAGTTTCTCAGACTGGGTTTCTCTGTATTCGTCTGTAGGGCGGGAAGGACTGAAACTCTCAGATTCACCTTTCTCTGCCTCCCTAGTGCTGCTTTGATGGTAGTTTGGGGAGATTGGGATAGGAAGTAAAAAAGCTTGAGTGCTGATATCAAAGCCTCCCCTCCCCCACATGCATGCATGCATACACACACACACACACACACACACACACACACACACACACACCCTACCTGTCTCCTTCACACAGTTATTAAAAACTTTTTAACTGTGATCTAGAAAGTGTCTAGATCATAGCTTCAGAGTCAGCACATCCTCTCCATACAGAAGACACTGACTGACTGACTGACTGACTGACTGACTGACTGACTGACTGACTGACGGACGGACGGACGGACACACACACACACACACACACACACACACACACACAAATACATATTTATATATTTAAAATGATGCTTAAAAAAAACCCGTCTTCCTGTATAACGGAGGTTTAAAGGGAATCTGGCTGACAGCACGTTTTTGTGGTGTTTTAATTCCTTTTTTTTTTTTTAACCAAATAGGAGGGAGATCTGTTGTCCCTTTTATTAAAAGCCAAAGTATTAAGTGGCGAGCCGATGTTTCAACTTTCACCATTCTGTTCCTTTCACCAAAAGAGGGGTTCTTTGGCTTTTCCTTTCCTTTTTGAAACAAAACGAAAGGAGGAGCTCGACCAGTTGGCCTAGCTTCCCTGTTCCTTTTCCCTCTTCCATGGTATGCTCGATGAAATAAAGTAAACAAATGAAGTTTCTAGTTATGTATTTGTTTGGGAGACCCGAACTATCTCTCAAGAGAGAGTTGCGGGTGTTGGGGATTTAGCTCAGTGGTAGAGCGCTTGCCTAGCAAGCGCAAGGCCCTGGGTTCGGTCCCCAGCTACGGAAAAAGAAAAAAAAAAAAAAGAAAAAAAAAGAAAGAAAGAAAGAAAGAAAGAAAGAAAGAAAGAAAAGAAAAAAAAAGAAAAGGAAAAAAAAACGAGAGAGTTGCATCTCCCCGCCGCCCCCCCCCACACACACACACACCTCCTCCCTGTATGTGGGGGGAGGGGAGGGGTGGACAGGAGCTAGCTGAGAGGGGTGGGGTGGGGCGGGGCTGGAGAATATGCAGGTTCCTGAAGGTCAGTCGGGGAAGTACTGCTGCTGCCCTAGCACGCTTCAGTGCCTCTTTAGAGTTTAGAGTTTTCTAAAGTTTTCTGCCTGAAATCAGCGAGTGATGATTTCACTGTGAAATGATGTCTGATCATCGCTCTCGCTGTCCTGTCAGGGCTCCGGCTCCTGGCAAATGTCTGACTGAAGGAAACCTTAGTTAGACTCACACCCAGCTGTTTGGAAATGGTAATGGAGTTGATAGCACACCCTGGGGGAAAGAGGCAGACTCCTTTTTGCTCACTCTCAATTCCCAGCCTCGCCCTGCCAGCTCGGGGATTTCTAAGTAAGGGTGAATCTGGACCATATATGTACAGGGTTTGGCGTTTCTGATTCATGTTTAATGTTTAGTTAAATAAAGCTTGTCAAGGGCTGGAGAGATGGCTCCGAGGTTAAGAGCACTCACCGCTCTGCTCTTCCAGAGGTCCTGAGTTCGATTCCACAGAAACCACATGGTGGCTCACAACCCTCTGCAAAGGGATATCCCATGCACTCTACTGCCCTGTGTATGTGAAAAGGGCTTTAGTGTACTCAATGTAAGTGAAAATAAATAAGTAAACCTTTAAAAGAATGAAACAAAATGAAGCTTGCAAAGAAATTGAGCATCTTAAAATGCCAGGCACGTTTATCCGCTCCTTTTATTTTATTTCGTGTGTGGATCACATAACCACAGAGGTGGTTCCCCTTCCCTTAACCTCGACAGCCCAACTGGGACAGAAGTGCAAACTATCATCTACCTATCTGGGAGTGGAGTGGTTGGATACAGGGAGATGGAGCATTTGCAGTTAGTAAAGTTCTGATGTCGGTTTTTATTTCCTTTCATTTTTGGATAGATATCGGGAGCCTTTTTTTTTTTTTTAAGTACAAATTTTGTTTTCTGTGCAACATTCTGATCATAGTTTCCCATCGCAAAGCTCTTTCCAGATCCTTCCTCCCCATCCACCACCCCGTACTAACCCAGGCCTGCCCTTAGATGTGGTTGATGCATACCCAGGTGAGTCTCCATTGGAGAAAGGACGATATTCCCATCTCCTATGACTGTCAATGGCCGATGACCTAAATGCCAGTGACTTCGGACTTGACTCCATTTTCCCCTCTGAGAACTGGGTTTGGATCTGTTGAACGCAGGCAGGCCCTCGGTTTTGAAACAAACAAACAAACAAACAAACAAACAAACAAACAAACAAACACACCAAAAAATATTTAAAGCAGGCAACAACTGCCTGCACGCCAAGAGACTGTTGACTCCTCTTTGGAGATAGTACGATGTGAAACTTGCTTAATACAGTAGAGTCCACACAACACAAAGGGAACACTTTAACAAATTATGAAGGAGAGAGGGGGGTATGTTTATCTACCTCCTCTTGTTTCTCAGACTAGAGATTTCATCTTCCTCTGTCTCTCGAGTGCTGGTGGCTTTGCTGCTGGTTTGGGGGGTTGGGATAGGGATAGGAAGAGAAAAGGCTTGAGTGCTGATTTTAAAGCTCTCTCTCTCTCTAAAGCTCTCTCTCTCTAAAGCTCTCTCTCTCTCTCCCCCCTCCTTCTCTCTCTCTTTACACACACACACACACACACACACACACACACACACACACACACACACACACACACACTGGAGAGGAAGACAGGAAGACCTATCTAGATGCAACGTGAAGAAGGCCTATGTCAGATGAGTTAATGGCTAGGGAACTGTTAGCTGGCTAGTCTGCCATTTTGTTGCAGTTGCTAGTATTATAAGGACACTTTCTCATTGGTTGTTTCTGCTGTTGCTGCCAGAATTCATTACATATTCTGTTAGGCTCTTCTGTGTGATAACACACTCAGAAACCGAACACTGTAGGAGTCAGTCTAACTGCTTTCTTTGTTGTCTAGTTACCCGCAATAATCTTGGACCTGAACTGAACACCCAGCAGCACTTCCCGCACCCACCCATGTATAAGCTTTTATAACCTGGACCACCAACACTAGAGCGACAGGGCAGACAGAGACTATTTGGAACCGGACTTCCATTTTGAGTTTTTGTTTGTGTTCTTGTTTTTTTCTCCTGTCCTGTCCTGTCCTGTCCTGTCCTGTCCTGTCCTGTCCTCTCTGTCTGTCTGTCTGTCTGTCTGTCTGTCTGTCTGTCTGTAAATCCACACATATAGTTCTTTCCACATCTTATATCTCAAAACAAATAATGCTTGCTGTGATCCTCATTTCATTCAAGGGTACTACTCTCTAGACCAGAGGAGCCCCCTTACAATTCTCCACAGGTAGTGATGACCGGAGTGTTCAGTGCGACTAAGCAGGAATTATATGGTTGCCGCCATTATGCTTGATCTTACCGAAGGTAGGGTTGCGGGGCATGGTTGCCACGATGGCGACCAGTAGACCGTGATTGAGGAGACGGAACAATAATTAACCTACAATTCTCCCTCTCGGTCAACTGTTTCTCTGTCACTCTCTGTCTCTCTTCCCTCCTTCCCTCCCCCGTCTCTCAGACCTGAATGAGCATTGGAACTAAAGTAAATGTACATGTGAAAAGAAGCCAGGTGTGGTGCTGCATGTCTTTGATTGCATCACTTGAGAGGTGAAGGTGGGTAGAACTCTGTGAGCAGGCTGCAGACCTGATCCAGGTACTGATTTCCAGGGCTTTTGTGCAAAGACCCTGACTCAACTAAAGAAATGAGGAGGAAAATAAAGAAACAGATACAATTAACTTGGAATAAACCAAACAAACTAAGAAAAAGGAAAGGCAGTAATGGAGTGGCCTGGCTTACAGAGGAGGGGCAGACATTTATCTGCCATTGCCTCCTCGGTTGAACACACAAACACACGCATGGGGGAGGGGGAGAGACAGAGACAGAGAGAGACAGAGAGACAGAGAGAGGAAGAGAGACAGAGACAGGGAGACAGAGAGAGAGACAGACACAGAGAGAGAGAGACAGACAGACAGAGACAGAGAGACACAGAAAATTCGATCTCTCTCTCTCTCTCTCTCTCTCTCTCTCTCTCTCTCTCTCTCATCACAGGCTGAGCTCAGGGACAGTGAGTTCCACACTCACTCAGAGAAAAACTCTGTCTCCAGTCACCCTCACCCACACGCCTTCAAAATGATCCATTGTACTATTTTAGATTTATGTCTGAGGAGCCCCTCTCCCTCCGCCTCCTCCTGTTACGTTGTAGAAACGTTTAATCCCAAACAGGGCTTCTCTCCTACCCTGCCTTGATGATTCTGTTCCTGGATAAAAGATACACAAGCTTTATTATCTACAGGAAGCCTTAAATAGCACTAGAAGACCTGGGCAGGCAGATATCTACCCTCTAGGTTGTTAGTTTTGGGGGTTTTGTTTGTTTGTTTGTTTTTGTGTTTTTTGTTGTTGTTTTTAATTTTTTTAGATTTGTTTTTTATTTATCTGAGTATGCTGCAGTTATCTTCAGACACACCAGAAGAGATCAATCAGATCTCATTACAGATGGTTGTGAGCCACCATGTGGTTGCTGGCAATTGAACTCAGGACGTCTGGAAGAGCAGTCAGTGCTCTTAACCGCTGAGCCATCTCTCCAGCCCCTGTTGTTGTTTTTTGTTTTGGTCAAAAACCTGGATTCTCGGGGTTGGGGATTTAGCTCAGTGGTAGAGCGCTTGCCTAGCAAGCGCAAGGCCCTGGGAAGAGCAAGGTCCCCAGCTCCGGAAAAAAAGAAAAGAGGAAGAAAAAACAAACAAAACAAACAAAACAAAAAAAAACCCTCTGGATTCTCAGGAGCTGTGTGGTGTGTCCTCTTATGTTCTGGTGCCCTCTTCTGGCATGCAGACATATAGGAATCAGAGAGAGCCCACATTTTTGTCCAGGAACAAACAAACTGCCAAACTGCCAAACAAACAACAAAGGATTGTAGGTTTTGACTGGCTCTGTAGGTTTCAGAGAAAGGCAGGGCAGACCTCTGTGAGTTTGGGACTAGACTACTCTACCGAGCAAGTTCCAGGGAGGGATTCCACAGGAGCACAGTGGACTGGACAAAATTTTGACTTTGTAATTTTATTTTTTGCCCAATTGGGATTTATGATTTGATTGTCACAAAACTTATACCTTTCATTTTATTTTATTTTCGGCCAAAATTTCATTTTCAGTTTCACTTCCGATTTAACTTTTAATTTCTTGTCGCGCTTATGTTCGGATCGAGTTAATTCTCTGGGGAGCTGTGCCCTTGCCACTGGTGCTGGCAGAAGGGGATCCCGAGATCTAGAGGTTCTGTGTGGTGGGCTGTGTGGCAGAGGAAAAAAATGAAATTAAGAACATATATAAATCTATGGATTTGTATAAGGAGAAACGTATGGTATGGTGGGAAGATGTAAGGGAGAGAAAAATAAAAAATAGATAGATAGATAGATAGATAGATAGATAGATAGATAGATAGATAGATAGATAGATTCATGCTCCCAGCCTCCTATGTACAGAGTTCCCCGAGGCGTTTTTACTCGCCAAATAAAGACTGCGGTGTTTCCCAACACACCATGTGAATGTCCGTGGCTGTCGAAATTATTTCATTTATGTTTTTCACGTTTGTCGTCCGTGTCACTTCAAGGCCATTGTGACTTCAGTCTTGTTATTGATTCATATATGCTTTCTATTTCTTTTCATTTTTCAAAACCTTTTTGTCTAAATTGTATTTGTCATTCACCTTGATTTAAACATTTATTAAAGTCCAGTTTGCCATTTATTCGTATTTACTCGTATTTTATTATTATTTTATAAATTTATTCCATCATTTCGTTTCAGTCGTCTATATTTGCCCTTCATCTCGTTCCCGCTTTTCTTTTTTTCTTTTTTCTTTTTTCTTTTTTCAGAGCTGGGGACTGAATCCAGGGCCTTGCATTTGCTAGGCAAGCACTCTACCACAGAGCTAAATCCCCAACCCCGTCGTTCCCACTTTATGTCTGTTAACATTTAATTGTTTTATCTCCCTTGTCCTTCTGTGTCCCTCGTCTTAATTTCTGCTTTATTGTTTTCTTTTTTTTTAAATTTATTTATTTAACGCATGTGAGTACACTGTAGCTGTCTTCAGACACACCAGAAGAGGGCATCAGGTCTCATTACAGATGGTTGTGAGCCACCATGTGGTTGCTGGGATTTGAACTCAGGACCTCTGGGAGAGCGGTCAGTGCTCTTAACCGCTGAGCCATCTCTCCATCCCATCTGTTTTATTGTTTACATCGCACTTACTCTGTTTTTATGGCGATCTATTAACTTTTTTCCATGTCAGTCGTCGGTATCTGTTGATCACCTTGATTTTTTTTTTCTTTTTCTTTTTTTCGGAGCTGGGGACCGAACCCAGGGCCTTACTCTTGCTAGGCAAGCGCTCTACCACTGAGCTAAATCCCCAACCCCGATCACCTTGATTTTTGTTTTATTGTTTATTCACATTGACTCTTTATTCATTATTATTTTTAAGTAAAATAAAATAAATAAAATTTAAATATGGTAAAAATATTTGTTAAACAGATATTAAAAGGGAGGTCTACAGCAGATTTTTAAACTAACGGGCACACACACACACACACACACACACACACACACACACACACACACACACAAATTTCTCCCAGAGGTCCTGAGTTCAATTACCAGCAACCACAAGGTGGCTGACAACCATCTGTAATGGGATCTGATGCTCTCTTCTGGTGTGTCTGAAAATAGCTACAGTGTACTCTTACGCATAAATAAAATAAATAAATCTTTAAAAAAAATAAAATAAAATATGAGGTTGGCTCTCTTTGCTCCTCTCTTTGCTCTTTTGCTCTTCCTCTCTTCCCCTCTTCCCCTTTGTCCCTTCTCTCCCCATTCCCCTCCCAAATTCTCTCCACGTGCTCATGACTGGCCTTTACTCTCTTCTTCTACCTTTCTTCTCTCATTAAACCTCTCCGTGGAGGGAGGGGTGTGTGTGTGAGTGGGGGAGGGGGGAATGAGGTTGACCAGTCTTCCTGTGTAACAGAGGTTTAAAAGGAGGCTGGTCGACAAAACGTTTTTTTGTGGTTTATTCTCTCTCTCTCTCTCTCTCTCTCTCTCTCTCTCTCTCTCTCTCTCTTTCTCTCTCTCTTAATCAACTCGGAAGTCGATCTGCTGTCCCTTTTATTAAAAGCCAAAGTATTAAGTGGCGAGCCGATGTTTCAACTTTCACCATTCTGTTCCTTTCACCAAAAAGGGGGTTCTTTGGCTTTTCCTTTCCTTTTTGAAACAAAACGAAAGGAGGAGCTCGACCAGTTGGCCTAGCTTCCCTGTTCCTTTTCCCTCTTCCACGGTATGCTCGATGAAATAAAGTAAATAAATGAAGTTTCTAGTTATGTATTTGTTTGGGAGACCCGAACTCTCTCTCAGAGAGAGTTGCATCTTCCCGCTGCCGCCCCCCCCCACACACACACAAAGGCCTCCTCCCTGTATGTGGGGGAGGGGAGGGTGGACAGGAGCTAGCTGAGAGGGGGTGGGGTGGGGCGGGGCTGGAGAATATGCAGGTTCCTGAAGGTCAGTCGGGGAAGTACTGCTGCTGCCCTAGCACGCTTCAGTGCCTCTTTAGAGTTTAGAGTTTTCTAAAGTTTTCTGCCTGAAATCAGCGAGTGATGATTTCACTGTGAAATGATGTCTGATCATCGCTCTCGCTGTCCTGTCAGGGCTCCGGCTCCTGGCAAATGTCTGACTGAAGGAAACCTTAGTTAGACTCACACCCAGCTGTTTGGAAATGGTAATGGAGTTGATAGCACACCCTGGGGGAAAGAGGCAGACTCCCTTTTGCTCACTCTCAATTCCCAGCCTCGCCCTGCCAGCTCGGGGATTTCTAAGTAAGGGTGAATCTGGACCATATATGTACAGGGTTTGGCGTTTCTGATTCATGTTTAATGTTTAGTTAAATAAAGCTTGTCAAGGGCTGGAGAGATGGCTCCGAGGTTAAGAGCACTCACCGCTCTGCTCTTCCAGAGGTCCTGAGTTCGATTCCACAGAAACCACATGGTGGCTCACAACCCTCTGCAAAGGGATATCCCATGCACTCTACTGCCCTGTGTATGTGAAAAGGGCTTTAGTGTACTCAATGTAAGTGAAAATAAATAAGTAAACCTTTAAAAGAATGAAACAAAATGAAGCTTGCAAAGAAATTGAGCATCTTAAAATGCCAGGCACGTTTATCCGCTCCTTTTATTTTATTTCGTGTGTGGATCACATAACCACAGAGGTGGTTCCCCTTCCCTTAACCTCGACAGCCCAACTGGGACAGAAGTGCAAACTATCATCTACCTATCTGGGAGTGGAGTGGTTGGATACAGGGAGATGGAGCATTTGCAGTTAGTAAAGTTCTGATGTCGGTTTTTATTTCCTTTCATTTTTGGATAGATATCGGGAGCCTTTTTTTTTTTTTAAGTACAAATTTTGTTTTCTGTGCAACATTCTGATCATAGTTTCCCATCGCAAAGCTCTTTCCAGATCCTTCCTCCCCATCCACCACCCCGTACTAACCCAGGCCTGCCCTTAGATGTGGTTGATGCATACCCAGGTGAGTCTCCATTGGAGAAAGGACGATATTCCCATCTCCTATGACTGTCAATGGCCGATGACCTAAATGCCAGTGACTTCGGACTTGACTCCATTTTCCCCTCTGAGAACTGGGTTTGGATCTGTTGAACGCAGGCAGGCCCTCGGTTTTGAAACAAACAAACAAACAAACAAACAAACAAACAAACAAACACACCAAAAAATATTTAAAGCAGGCAACAACTGCCTGCACGCCAGAGACTGTTGACTCCTCTTTGGAGATAGTACGATGTGAAACTTGCTTAATACAGTAGAGTCCACACAACACAAAGGGAACACTTTAACAAATTATGAAGGAGAGAGGGGGGTATGTTTATCTACCTCCTCTTGTTTCTCAGACTAGAGATTTCATCTTCCTCTGTCTCTCGAGTGCTGGTGGCTTTGCTGCTGGTTTGGGGGGTTGGGATAGGGATAGGAAGAGAAAAGGCTTGAGTGCTGATTTTAAAGCTCTCTCTCTCTCTAAAGCTCTCTCTCTCTAAAGCTCTCTCTCTCTCTCCCCCTCCTTCTCTCTCTCTTTACACACACACACACACACACACACACACACACACACACACACACACACACACACACTGGAGAGGAAGACAGGAAGACCTATCTAGATGCAACGTGAAGAAGGCCTATGTCAGATGAGTTAATGGCTAGGGAACTGTTAGCTGGCTAGTCTGCCATTTTGTTGCAGTTGCTAGTATTATAAGGACACTTTCTCATTGGTTGTTTCTGCTGTTGCTGCCAGAATTCATTACATATTCTGTTAGGCTCTTCTGTGTGATAACACACTCAGAAACCGAACACTGTAGGAGTCAGTCTAACTGCTTTCTTTGTTGTCTAGTTACCCGCAATAATCTTGGACCTGAACTGAACACCCAGCAGCACTTCCCGCACCCACCCATGTATAAGCTTTTATAACCTGGACCACCAACACTAGAGCGACAGGGCAGACAGAGACTATTTGGAACCGGACTTCCATTTTGAGTTTTTGTTTGTGTTCTTGTTTTTTTCTCCTGTCCTGTCCTGTCCTGTCCTGTCCTGTCCTGTCCTGTCCTCTCTGTCTGTCTGTCTGTCTGTCTGTCTGTCTGTCTGTCTGTAAATCCACACATATAGTTCTTTCCACATCTTATATCTCAAAACAAATAATGCTTGCTGTGATCCTCATTTCATTCAAGGGTACTACTCTCTAGACCAGAGGAGCCCCCTTACAATTCTCCACAGGTAGTGATGACCGGAGTGTTCAGTGCGACTAAGCAGGAATTATATGGTTGCCGCCATTATGCTTGATCTTACCGAAGGTAGGGTTGCGGGGCATGGTTGCCACGATGGCGACCAGTAGACCGTGATTGAGGAGACGGAACAATAATTAACCTACAATTCTCCCTCTCGGTCAACTGTTTCTCTGTCACTCTCTGTCTCTCTTCCCTCCTTCCCTCCCCGTCTCTCAGACCTGAATGAGCATTGGAACTAAAGTAAATGTACATGTGAAAAGAAGCCAGGTGTGGTGCTGCATGTCTTTGATTGCATCACTTGAGAGGTGAAGGTGGGTAGAACTCTGTGAGCAGGCTGCAGACCTGATCCAGGTACTGATTTCCAGGGCTTTTGTGCAAAGACCCCTGACTCAACTAAAGAAATGAGGAGGAAAATAAAGAAACAGATACAATTAACTTGGAATAAACCAAACAAACTAAGAAAAAGGAAAGGCAGTAATGGAGTGGCCTGGCTTACAGAGGAGGGGCAGACATTTATCTGCCATTGCCTCCTCGGTTGAACACACAAACACACGCATGGGGGAGGGGGAGAGACAGAGACAGAGAGAGACAGAGAGACAGAGAGAGGAAGAGAGACAGAGACAGGGAGACAGAGAGAGAGACAGACACAGAGAGAGAGAGACAGACAGACAGAGACAGAGAGACACAGAAAATTCTCTCTCTCTCTCTCTCTCTCTCTCTCTCTCTCTCTCTCTCTCTCTCATCACAGGCTGAGCTCAGGGACAGTGAGTTCCACACTCACTCAGAGAAAAACTCTGTCTCCAGTCACCCTCACCCACACGCCTTCAAAATGATCCATTGTACTATTTTAGATTTATGTCTGAGGAGCCCCTCTCCCTCCGCCTCCTCCTGTTACGTTGTAGAAACGTTTAATCCCAAACAGGGCTTCTCTCCTACCCTGCCTTGATGATTCTGTTCCTGGATAAAAGATACACAAGCTTTATTATCTACAGGAAGCCTTAAATAGCACTAGAAGACCTGGGCAGGCAGATATCTACCCTCTAGGTTGTTAGTTTTGGGGGTTTTGTTTGTTTGTTTGTTTTTGTGTTTTTTGTTGTTGTTTTTAATTTTTTTAGATTTGTTTTTTATTTATCTGAGTATGCTGCAGTTATCTTCAGACACACCAGAAGAGATCAATCAGATCTCATTACAGATGGTTGTGAGCCACCATGTGGTTGCTGGCAATTGAACTCAGGACGTCTGGAAGAGCAGTCAGTGCTCTTAACCGCTGAGCCATCTCTCCAGCCCCTGTTGTTGTTTTTTGTTTTGGTCAAAAACCTGGATTCTCGGGGTTGGGGATTTAGCTCAGTGGTAGAGCGCTTGCCTAGCAAGCGCAAGGCCCTGGGAAGAGCAAGGTCCCCAGCTCCGGAAAAAAGAAAAGAGGAAGAAAAAACAAACAAAACAAACAAAACAAAAAAAACCCTCTGGATTCTCAGGAGCTGTGTGGTGTGTCCTCTTATGTTCTGGTGCCCTCTTCTGGCATGCAGACATATAGGAATCAGAGAGAGCCCACATTTTTGTCCAGGAACAAACAAACTGCCAAACTGCCAAACAAACAACAAAGGATTGTAGGTTTTGACTGGCTCTGTAGGTTTCAGAGAAAGGCAGGGCAGACCTCTGTGAGTTTGGGACTAGACTACTCTACCGAGCAAGTTCCAGGGAGGGATTCCACAGGAGCACAGTGGACTGGACAAAATTTTGACTTTGTAATTTTATTTTTTGCCCAATTGGGATTTATGATTTGATTGTCACAAAACTTATACCTTTCATTTTATTTTATTTTCGGCCAAAATTTCATTTTCAGTTTCACTTCCGATTTAACTTTTAATTTCTTGTCGCGCTTATGTTCGGATCGAGTTAATTCTCTGGGGAGCTGTGCCCTTGCCACTGGTGCTGGCAGAAGGGGATCCCGAGATCTAGAGGTTCTGTGTGGTGGGCTGTGTGGCAGAGGAAAAAAATGAAATTAAGAACATATATAAATCTATGGATTTGTATAAGGAGAAACGTATGGTATGGTGGGAAGATGTAAGGGAGAGAAAAATAAAAAATAGATAGATAGATAGATAGATAGATAGATAGATAGATAGATAGATAGATAGAGTGATTCATGCTCCCAGCCTCCTATGTACAGAGTTCCCCGGCGTTTTTACTCGCCAAATAAAGACTGCGGTGTTTCCCAACACACCATGTGAATGTCCGTGGCTGTCGAAATTATTTCATTTATGTTTTTCACGTTTGTCGTCCGTGTCACTTCAAGGCCATTGTGACTTCAGTCTTGTTATTGATTCATATATGCTTTCTATTTCTTTTCATTTTTCAAAACCTTTTTGTCTAAATTGTATTTGTCATTCACCTTGATTTAAACATTTATTAAAGTCCAGTTTGCCATTTATTCGTATTTACTCGTATTTTATTATTATTTTATAAATTTATTCCATCATTTCGTTTCAGTCGTCTATATTTGCCCTTCATCTCGTTCCCGCTTTTCTTTTTTTTTTTTTTCTTTTTTCTTTTTTCAGAGCTGGGGACTGAATCCAGGGCCTTGCATTTGCTAGGCAAGCACTCTACCACAGAGCTAAATCCCCAACCCCGTCGTTCCCACTTTATGTCTGTTAACATTTAATTGTTTTATCTCCCTTGTCCTTCTGTGTCCCTCGTCTTAATTTCTGCTTTATTGTTTTCTTTTTTTTTTAAATTTATTTATTTAACGCATGTGAGTACACTGTAGCTGTCTTCAGACACACCAGAAGAGGGCATCAGGTCTCATTACAGATGGTTGTGAGCCACCATGTGGTTGCTGGGATTTGAACTCAGGACCTCTGGGAGAGCGGTCAGTGCTCTTAACCGCTGAGCCATCTCTCCATCCCATCTGTTTTATTGTTTACATCGCACTTACTCTGTTTTTATGGCGATCTATTAACTTTTTTCCATGTCAGTCGTCGGTATCTGTTGATCACCTTGATTTTTTTTTTCTTTTTTCTTTTTTGGAGCTGGGGACCGAACCCAGGGCCTTACTCTTGCTAGGCAAGCGCTCTACCACTGAGCTAAATCCCCAACCCCGATCACCTTGATTTTTGTTTTATTGTTTATTCACATTGACTCTTTATTCATTATTATTTTTAAGTAAAATAAAATAAATAAAATTTAAATATGGTAAAAATATTTGTTAAACAGATATTAAAAGGGAGGTCTACAGCAGATTTTTAAACTAACGGGCACACACACACACACACACACACACACACACACACACACACACACACACAAATTTCTCCCAGAGGTCCTGAGTTCAATTACCAGCAACCACAAGGTGGCTGACAACCATCTGTAATGGGATCTGATGCTCTCTTCTGGTGTGTCTGAAAATAGCTACAGTGTACTCTTACGCATAAATAAAATAAATAAATCTTTAAAAAAAATAAAATAAAATATGAGGTTGGCTCTCTTTGCTCCTCTCTTTGCTCTTTTGCTCTTCCTCTCTTCCCCTCTTCCCCTTTGTCCCTTCTCTCCCCATTCCCCTCCCAAATTCTCTCCACGTGCTCATGACTGGCCTTTACTCTCTTCTTCTACCTTTCTTCTCTCATTAAACCTCTCCGTGGAGGGGAGGGGTGTGTGTGTGAGTGGGGGGAGGGGGAATGAGGTTGACCAGTCTTCCTGTGTAACAGAGGTTTAAAAGGAGGCTGGTCGACAAAACGTTTTTTTGTGGTTTTTATTCTCTCTCTCTCTCTCTCTCTCTCTCTCTCTCTCTCTCTCTCTCTTTCTCTCTCTCTTAATCAACTCGGAAGTCGATCTGCTGTCCCTTTTATTAAAAGCCAAAGTATTAAGTGGCGAGCCGATGTTTCAACTTTCACCATTCTGTTCCTTTCACCAAAAAGAGGGTTCTTTGGCTTTTCCTTTCCTTTTTGAAACAAAACGAAAGGAGGAGCTCGACCAGTTGGCCTAGCTTCCCTGTTCCTTTTCCCTCTTCCACGGTATGCTCGATGAAATAAAGTAAATAAATGAAGTTTCTAGTTATGTATTTGTTTGGGAGACCCGAACTCTCTCTCAAGAGAGAGTTGCATCTTCCGCTGCCGCCCCCCCCCCCCCACACACACACAAGGCCTCCTCCCTGTATGTGGGGGAGGGGGAGGGGTGGACAGGAGCTAGCTGAGAGGGGGTGGGGTGGGGCGGGGCTGGAGAATATGCAGGTTCCTGAAGGTCAGTCGGGGAAGTACTGCTGCTGCCCTAGCACGCTTCAGTGCCTCTTTAGAGTTTAGAGTTTTCTAAAGTTTTCTGCCTGAAATCAGCGAGTGATGATTTCACTGTGAAATGATGTCTGATCATCGCTCTCGCTGTCCTGTCAGGGCTCCGGCTCCTGGCAAATGTCTGACTGAAGGAAACCTTAGTTAGACTCACACCCAGCTGTTTGGAAATGGTAATGGAGTTGATAGCACACCCTGGGGGAAAGAGGCAGACTCCCTTTTTGCTCACTCTCAATTCCCAGCCTCGCCCTGCCAGCTCGGGGATTTCTAAGTAAGGGTGAATCTGGACCATATATGTACAGGGTTTGGCGTTTCTGATTCATGTTTAATGTTTAGTTAAATAAAGCTTGTCAAGGGCTGGAGAGATGGCTCTCCACAGAGGTGGTTCCCCTTTTCTTAACCCGACTGGGACAGAAGTGCAAACTATCATCTACCTATCTGGGAGTGGAGTGGTTGGATACAGGGAGATGGAGCATTTGCAGTTAGTAAAGTTCTGCTGTCGGTTTTGTTTTGTTTTGTTTTGTTTTGTTTTGTTTTGTTTCCTTTCATTTTTGGATAGATTTTTTGGATAGCCTTTTTTTTTTCTTTTTAAATACAAATTTTGTTTTCTGTGCAACATTCTGATCATAGTTTCCCATCGCAAAGCTCTTTCCAGATCCTTCCTCCCCATCCACCACCCCGTACTAACCCAGGCCTGCCCTTAGATGTGGTTGATGCATACCCAGGTGAGTCTCCATTGGAGAAAGGACGATATTCCCATCTCCTATGACTGTCAATGGCAGATGACTTAAATGCCAGTGACTTCGGACTTGACTCCATTTTCCCCTCTGAGAACTGGGTTTGGATCTGTTGAACGCAGGCAGGCCCTCGGTTTTGAAACAAACAAACAAACAAACAAACAAACAAACAAACAAACACACCAAAAAATATTTAAAGCAGGCAACAACTGTCTGCACGCCAAGAGACTGTTGACTCCTCTTTGGAGCTAGTACGATGTGAAACTTGCTTAATAAAGTAGAGTCCACACAACACAAAGGGAACACTTTAACAAATTATGAAGGAGAGAGGGGGGTATGTTTATCTACCTCCTCTTGTTTCTCAGACCAGAGATTTCATCTTCCTCTGTCTCTCGAGTGCTGGTGGCTTTGCTGCTGGTTTGGGGGGATTGGGATAGGGATAGGAAGAGAAAAGGCTTGAGTGCTGATTTTAAAGCTCTCTCTCTCTCTCAAGCTCTCTCTCTCTAAAGCTCTCTCTCTCTCTCCCCCCTCCTTCTCTCTCTCTTTACACACACACACACACACACACACACACACACACACACACACACACACACACTCACTCACTTCCTAGGATGAAAGAAAAGAAATGAAAAGGAAGGCACCCATGGTGATGCATGACTTTGATCTCACTTTGGTCTCAGCACTGGAGAGGAAGATAGGAAGACCTATCTAGATGCAACGTGAAGAAGGCCTATGTCAGATGAGTTAATGGCTAGGGAACTGTTAGCTGGCTAGTCTGCCATTTTGTTGCAGTTGCTAATATTATAAGGACACTTTCTCATTGGTTGTTTCTGCTGTTGCTGCCAGAATTCATTACATATTCTGTTAGGCTCTTCTGTGTGATAACACACTCAGAAACCGAACACTGTAGGAGTCAGTCTAACTGCTTTCTTTGTTGTCTAGTTACCCGCAATAATCTTGGACCTGAACTGAACACCCAGCAGCACTTCCCGCACCCACCCATGTATAAGCTTTTATAACCTGGACCACCAACACTAGAGCGACAGGGCAGACAGAGACTATTTGGAACCGGACTTCCATTTTGAGTTTTTGTTTGTGTTCTTGTTTTTTTCTCCTGTCCTGTCCTGTCCTGTCCTGTCCTGTCCTGTCCTGTCCTGTCCTGTCCTCTCTGTCTGTCTGTCTGTCTGTCTGTCTGTCTGTCTGTCTGTCTGTAAATCCACACATATAGTTCTTTCCACATCTTATATCTCAAAACAAATAATGCTTGCTGTGATCCTCATTTCATTCAAGGGTACTACTCTCTAGACCAGAGGAGCCCCCTTACAATTCTCCACAGGTAGTGATGACCGGAGTGTTCAGTGCGACTAAGCAGGAATTATATGGTTGCCGCCATTATGCTTGATCTTACCGAAGGTAGGGTTGCGGGGCATGGTTGCCACGATGGCGACCAGTAGACCGTGATTGAGGAGACGGAACAATAATTAACCTACAATTCTCCCTCTCTGTCAACTGTTTCTCTGTCACTCTCTGTCTCTCTTCCCTCTTTCCCTCCCCCGTCTCTCAGACCTGAATGCCTCCTCTGTTGAACACACAAACACACGCGCCGAGAGAGCGAGAGAGCGAGAGAGCGAGAGAGCGAGAGAGCGAGAGAGCGAGAGAGCGAGAGAGCGAGAGAGCGAGAGAGCGAGAGAGCGAGAGAGAGAGAGAGAGAGAGAGAGAGAGATCTGTTAATCTGTTTGTCTCCCTCCCCTAGTTTTTCAGACAGGGTTTCTTTATGAAAAGAAAGAAACTGGTAGCTGTAGGCTGGTAGCTGCTGGCTGTTAAAGGTCTAGGTAAAACAATGTGATGGCCTAAGAGGAAAATAAAGAAACAGATACAATTAACTGTTAAGGCCTAGATGCCGTGTGAATGAGGCCTACATCAGATTGGTTAAGATAACTGTCACCTGGCTAGCCTGCCATTTTAATATTGCAAGGACGCCTTCTCATAGGTTGTTTCTGCTGTCACTGCCAGAGTTCATTACATATTCTGTTAGGTTCTGTATGACACACACTCAGAAACCAAACATTGTAGAATCCAGTGTGTCCTTGAGTGCGTGTCTACAATGCGTGCGTGCGTGCGTGCGTCTGTGCATGCGTGTGTCCATGGCCATGCTAGAGCCCACTCCAGATTTGTGTTTCAGAGATCTTTACTTATTTATTTTTCCTGCCTTGGCTTGTGTAGGCACTAAGTCACCACACTTCCCGAAAAACAAAATGAAACAAAACAAAACAAAATCCACCAACAAATGGACCAAACCCAAACCCCAAGCCAGACAAACAAATATTCCTGCCTGCCTGTCTGTCTATCAGGGCTACAACAGAGAGAAGTGGAATCTTGAATGAACAAAACTAGAATACCTAAGTCTGCCTGTTTCCCCTCTTCCCACCCTCCCTGCCCCCCAGCCCATCCCCTAGAGCTGGTCTAGCATGTTCTCTGACCCTGGGGGTGCGGTGAACCGGCCTGCCTTGCTAAACTCTGTAGTGTATAAACTTGGTAACTCTAGAAAGCAGGAGCTGAAAATGTGCAGATAAGGTGGTGGTCGAGCTGTGTGTGTGTTGGTGTGGGAGGGAGACTGCTTCGGTAACTGCTGCTTTTCAATGTCCGGCTGAAACTCTGTGCTTATGATGTATCTTTTGGTTTATTCGATTTTACTTACTGTCTATTGGGTTTGCATTTGATTTTTATTGATTTTATTGATATTTATGTTTAACTATTTTGACCTGGCTAAATGACTGACTGACTGACTGACTGACTGACTAAGTCTACCTGGCATACAGGAGGAATTCAAGGACGAATGATTGTTTAAGTATGACAAAAATAAGTAAGTAAGTAAGTAAGTAAGTAAGTAAGTAAGTAAGTAAGTAAGTAAGGGGGTTGGGGATTTAGCTCAGTGGTAGAGCGCTTGCCTAGCAAGTGCAAGGCCCTGGGTTCTGTCCCCAGCTCCGAAAAAAGAAAGAAAAAAAAGTAAGTAAGTAAGTAAGTAAGTAAGTAAGTAAGTAAGTAAATAAATAAATAAATAAATAAATAAATAAATAAATAAATACGATCATTTAGAAGTAATATAGGCAGAAGGAGAACATGTGGCTGTGGATGGTCTGAGGCTTCTGGCTGCTTTTGGGTGCCTCTTCACCTTTCTGCACGTGCAAACTGAGTTTAATTAAGTTCTGTTTCCCTAGAGGCTGGGAAAGGGAGAAACAGAAGTGACCTGGAACATCAGGGCTAATGGCCGGCTGCTTCCATCTTGGTGAGGTCAGGTGTCAGCCAAGCTGGCTGCCAACCATCCACAGTTGAATCCAAAGTGCCCAAATGGGACACTATAACAAATCATGTATACAGATTTGTGTATATAGAAAACATTTTTCCTTTCTCTTCTTTTCTTTTCTTGAGAAATTCAGCTGGTCCTGATGTCTTTCCCTCGGTGTGTCCCTCTGTCATCTCTCTCTCTCTGTCTCTTTGTCTTACTGTCTCTGTCTGTCTCTGTCTGTCTCTGTCTCTGTCTCTGTCTCTGTCTCTGTCTCTCTCTCTCTCTCTCTCTCTCTCTGTGTGTGTGTGTGTGTGTGTGTGTGTGTGTTCCTTAATCTCAGCAGCACTACTCATCCAATCGATTTTTCCTCTCCCCTTGTCTCCTTCACATGGCTATTACCCCACCTTAAACAGCACTAGAAGAGCCTGGCAGGCAGATATCTACCCTCTATGCTGTCAGAATTTTTTTTTTTTTTTTTTTTTTTTAAAGTCAAAACCTGGATTCTCAGGAGCCATGTGGTGTGTCCTCCTAGGTTCTGGTGCCCTCTTCTGGCATGCAGACATATAGTCAGCAGAGAGAGCTGTGTGGGTGGCCGAGGCAGGCAGAGTGGACCTCTGTGAGCTTGAGGCTAGATAAGTCTACGGAGCAAGTTCCATGACTGCCTGGGCTATACCAAAAGAAACGTACCTTGAGGCAAAACAAAACAAAGCAGAAAAGGTTCTGCTTTTATTTTACAGACATGTGTTCTCTCTAGTCCTATTGACTATAGAAGTTTGATCATGAAGTCACATTGATTTTTATTACAGAGTTTATTTGTGTGTGTGTGTGTGTGAGAGAGAGAGAGAGAGAGAGAGAGAGAGAGAGAGAGAGTTTTTCTTTAATCTTCAAACATATTTTTTATTGTTTATTTATTTTATGAGCACACTGTCACTGTCTTCAACACACAAGGAGAGGATTCCATTACAGATGGTTGTGAGCCACCATGTGGTTGCTGGGATTTGAACTAAGGATCTCTGGAAGAGCAGTCAGTGCTCTTCACCGCTGAGCCGTCTCTCAGCCCTGAAACAATATCTTGAATAAACAATAACAAAAACACTAAAACTAAGTCTGCCAGTTTTCCTCTTTCTTTCTCTCTCTCTCTCTCTCTCTCCCTCTCCCTCCCTCCCTCCCTCCCTTCCTTCTTTCTTCCTTTCTTTCTTTTTCTTCAGATAGGATTTCTTAGTGAATGATATTTATGTTGATATAAATTTTTTACGTACTTTTGACTGGCTAACTAACTAGCTAAGTCTGCCTGTCCTAAAGAAGGAGTTCCCCTGCCACAACTAAATACGTGCATAGAAAAAAAATATATAATTATTAACTTGGGATGAAACTAATGTAACAAGCAAGCAAACAAACGCACAAACAAACAAAGTAGGGATGGTGGTGCTGGGTGCCTGGTATATGGGAGATGGGAGACCTGTGGTCTAGAGCGTCCAGAGCTCTGGCCTCCATACTCTGGACTGCATTCTCTCTAGCAATCTTCCCAAAGTGGCTGTATTTAACCATGTTTTTATTTTTTAAATTGGCTCTCTCTCTCTCTCTCTCTCTCTCTCTCTCTCTCTCTCTCTCTCTCTCTCCCTCCCTCCCTCCCTCCCTCCCTCCCTCCCCCCACCACACACACAGAGGCACGTGTGAACAAGGGAATGCAAATGCACAAAATAAGTATGTTTTGATCAGAGTGAAAACAAATCACGGGAATTTTAACCATTCCACCATCATTCCACCATTCTTTTAATTTACTCTCTGTGTTTAGTCTTCCAAAGAGGGTGGCAGGTGTGTGGTTTGGTGAGTGCCGGCTGGCGGTGGCAGCGAGGAACAGAGAACAACAACAACCCCCCTCCCCCCCATCGGGATCGGTGGAGGGTTTTAAAATGAGTGAGCCATTTAAAAATGGTGTGGAACTGAGGTCGC
This sequence comes from Rattus norvegicus, assembly GCF_021556685.1. Taxonomy (NCBI): domain Eukaryota; kingdom Metazoa; phylum Chordata; class Mammalia; order Rodentia; family Muridae; genus Rattus; species Rattus norvegicus. The sequence continues at coordinate 203,573 of NW_028238833.1, forward strand.
CGCCACCCTCCCCTCACGCCGGAGTTTGGACGCTCCCTTTTCCTAACTGTGCCTGTTCCTTGCTAATTGTTAACCGATTCGAGAGTGCATGTCCTTTCACTTAGAGGTGGCCTGTTTTCACCGCTCCGTCCTACTTTCCTTTTCTGGGTGCCTGAGGGGTTGGCCCCGAGTCCATCCCGCGTTCACTGTGTTCCGGCGGGACAACCGGGACCGTTTGTGCCATTCGGGAGAAGTGGTGGGTACCTGCCCCGTTGTGCGTGGGTGAGTGTCCCCCTGAGCTAGGGAGGTCACTCTGGAGAGACGGAATGAGTGTGTGTGGCGGCGGCGGCGCGTGACAGTCTGTATTGGTTTGCTTGATCGAGATCGCTGTCGGGCGACACCTAGTGGCGACAAGTTTCCGCAACGCTCCTGTCCCCCGGTTGGTGACAAAGGACGGGGAAGTGCCTGTGGTGAGCCGGCCAGGGTGAGAGGGTGACAGGCAAGCAGGCGGGTGCGCGACGGAGACGCCGTCCTGTCTGGGGACCATCTCTAGCTAGGAGGTTGTACCTGGAGAACTTCAGGGGAGGAGGGTGGCTGTACGACCTATTGGGACACAAGGAGGGGTTGGTGGCAGCTGGATGAGGTCGACCAGAAGGCTTGGGCCCCGTCCCGGATTTTTTTTTTCCAATTTTTTTTTTTAAATTTTTTATTTTATTTTATTTTATTTTTTTTATTTCTTCCCTCCTCTCCGGTCCCAGCCAGCGGGACCATAGACACTTTTGAGGCCGAGAGGGTGCTGTGTCCCCGGCCTCCGAGCCGAGGTGGCCCGGCTAGGGGGCGCCACGGAGTTTTTTTTTTTTTTCTTTTCCAGGAGTCCCTTCGGTCCCAGCCAGCGGGACCATAGACACTTTTGAGGCCGAGAGGGTGCTGTGTCCCCGGCCTCCGAGCCGAGGTGGCCCGGCTAGGGGCGCCACGGAGTTTTTTTTTTTCTTTTCCAGGAGTCCCTTCGGTCCCTGATAGCGGGAGCCTGGACCTCTGAGGCCGAGAGGGTGCTGTGTCCCCGGCCTCCGAGCCGAGGTGGCCCGGCTAGGGGGCGCCACGGAGTTTTTTTTTTTTTTCTTTTCCAGGAGTCCCTTCGGTCCCTGATAGCGGGAGCCTGGACCTCTGAGGCCGAGAGGGTGCTGTGTCCCCGGCCTCCGAGCCGAGGTGGCCCGGCTAGGGGGCGCCACGGAGTTTTTTTTTTTTTCTTTTCCAGGAGTCCCTTCGGTCCCTGATAGCGGGAGCCTGGACCTCTGAGGCCGAGAGGGTGCTGTGTCCCCGGCCTCCGAGCCGAGGTGGCCCGGCTAGGGGGCGCCACGGAGTTTTTTTTTTTTTTTTTCTTTTCCAGGAGTCCCTTCGGTCCCTGATAGCGGGAGCCTGGACCTCTGAGGCCGAGAGGGTGCTGTGTCCCCGGCCTCCGAGCCGGGTGGCCCGGCTAGGGGCGCCACGGAGTTTTTTTTTTTTTCTTTTCCAGGAGTCCCTTCGGTCCCTGATAGCGGGAGCCTGGACCTCTGAGGCCGAGAGGGTGCTGTGTCCCCGGCCTCCGAGCCGAGGTGGCCCGGCTAGGGGGCGCCACGGGTTTTTTTTTTTTTTTCTTTTCCAGGAGTCCCTTCGGTCCCTGATAGCGGGAGCCTGGACCTCTGAGGCCGAGAGGGTGCTGTGTCCCCGGCCTCCGAGCCGAGGTGGCCCGGCTAGGTGGCGCCACGGATTTTTTTTTTCTTTTCCAGGAGTCCCTTCGGTCCCTGATAGCGGGAGCCTGGACCTCTGAGGCCGAGAGGGTGCTGTGTCCCCGGCCTCCGAGCCGAGGTGGCCCGGCTAGGGGGCGCCACGGAGTTTTTTTTTTTTTCTTTTCCAGGAGTCCCTTCGGTCCCTGATAGCGGGAGCCTGGACCTCTGAGGCCGAGAGGGTGCTGTGTCCCCGGCCTCCGAGCCGAGGTGGCCCGGCTAGGGGGCGCCACGGAGTTTTTTTTTTTTTTTCTTTTCCAGGAGTCCCTTCGGTCCCTGATAGCGGGAGCCTGGACCTCTGAGGCCGAGAGGGTGCTGTGTCCCCGGCCTCCGAGCCGAGGTGGCCCGGCTAGGTGGCGCCACGGATTTTTTTTTTCTTTTCCAGGAGTCCCTTCGGTCCCTGATAGCGGGAGCCTGGACCTCTGAGGCCGAGAGGTGCTGTGTCCCCGGCCTCCGAGCCGAGGTGTCCCGGCTAGGGGGCGCCTCCGAGACTTTATTTTTTCCAGGATCCTCCCCGGTCCCTGCCAGCGGGAGCATGGACTTCTGAGGCCGAGGGGAAGCTGTGTTCCAGGCTATCTACCATGGCCTCCTCGGTCTGTGAGCACTCAGGGTTCTAAGGTCGACCAGTTGTTCCTTTGCGGTCCGGTTCTCTTTCTACATGGGGACCTCTTGGGGACACGTCACCGAACATGACTTCCAGACGTTCCGTGTGGCCTGTCATGTTTATCCCTGTGTCTTTTACACTTTTCATCTTTGCTATCTGTCCTTATTGTACCTGGAGATATATGCTGACACGCTGTCCTTTTGACTCTTTTTGTCATTAAAGGACGTTGGAAGAGGCTTGCACCAAGGCTGTTTGCTTGTCCAGCCCTAGCTCTTTTCTTCTGCGCATGGGCCTCTTCGATGCTTGAAGCTTAGCGTCCCCCATGAGTACGCGCTTCCTGCTTTCCCGTGCTTGCTTGCCTGTGCTCTCTGGGGCAGCTTTATGACAACCGTCCCGCGTGTCAGGCGTTCCCGATTTCCCCGTGGTGGTTGTCGTCCGTTACCGGTAGGAGTCGTTGGTGCCGAGTGCGACTGGAAGGGTTTTCCCGTTTGGTGCTAGTGACCCCCTGGCGTGCTCCTCTGCGGCCGACCGGTTTTTTTATTTGTTTTTTTTTGTTTTTTTTTTTTTTTTTTGGAAGGAGTTCCCGAACCTCCGCTGCTTGGTGGTGTGTCCCTTTCTTTCCTGCTGTGTGCCTCCCGAGTTGCACCTTTTCTCCTTCGAAGGGGATTTTATTTTTTTATTTTTATTTTTTTTATTTTTATTTTTTTTGAAGGAGTTCCCGAACCTCCGCTGCCCGTTGAGTCCCGTTCTTCCACGCCACGTGCCTCCCGAGTGCAACGCTTCCTTTTCTCGCCCTCGAGAAGGGTAAATTTTTTTTTTTGTGTGTGTGTGGCAGTGTTAGCGACTTCTTCCCGTGCTCTCTCTCGCTCTTCTCGCTCGTATTCCCGTCCAGTGCGTGTTAGAAAGCTCTCACGCCCGTTGTTCCCGATGCATGGCGTGTCTCGCTCCCGTTGGATCGATGTGGTGCTGCCGCGTTCTCTTCGGGCCGGGGCCTAAGCCGCGCCAGGCGAGGGACGGACATTCATGGCGAATGGTCATTCAGCGCGAATGGCGACCGCTCTTCTCGTTCTGCCAGCGGGCCCCTCGTCTCTCCTCCCCATTCCTTTGCAGGGTGGTGTGTGGAAGTCAGGGGTGCGGCTGTCCGGCACGAGCGCTGACCCGCGCACACTTGTTGCTGTGGTTCGCGGTGTCCCTGTGGACGTGTCGGGGGCGCTTGCCCCCGCCGTTCACTGCTTCGCGGCCCTCTTCCCCCGTGCCGGGGGAAGGTGGTAGACCCGCTGCGGTGCATACCCTTCCCGAATGGTGTGTGCACGCGCCCTGCTTTGTGTGAGCCTTGCGGTGCTCCTGGAGCGTTCCGGGCTTTGACCACCAAGGTGCCCGCTTCTGAGTTGGCGGTGGCGCTTCCCGCTCCCCGGCGTGCCTCCTGTGCTCCATGGTGCTTGTGCCTTTACGCTTTCCCTTGTCCTAGTTGCCGGCTTTCTGCACGGTGACAGAAAAGGGGGTCGAGGAGTTGAGTGTGCGGTTAAAGGCTCCTTCCGTTGGGTGAGCGCCCACCCCGTGCCTATGTTTTTGGTGCCTTCACCCGCGGGCCCTGCGCGGTTAGGGTGGTGCTGAGCGATCGCGGCTGGCCCTTTTTAAAGACCGGACTCCCTCAAGTCAAGGCTCCTCCTTTGTGTGCGCCTTGAAGAGGCCTGGCCCTCGGCGGGGACCTGTCGCAGGTCCCCCGGTCCGCGAATGCTCAAGAAGACCCCGGAGAAAGAGACCTTTGCCGATACCGCAGACCCCCCACCAGCTGGCGCGTGGTCCTTCCCGTTCTGTCCCGCGCCTGTTGCTCGTTTCCCGTTGCGTGCACGGAGCCCTTGGCTGCTCGTCGGTGTTGGGTTCGTCCCGCCCTCAGTGAGGAATTTGCCTTCTCTAGCTATCTTCGGAAAGGGCTTTACGATCTCCGAGGGGCTTCTCCCGGATGGTCCCCTCGGCTGCCCGCCCTGACCTCAGCCTTCTGCGCGCAGCGTTTGCTCTCTCGCCTACCGCGACCCGCGCCTCCCGCTCCGAGTACGAGGAGGGATCACGCGGGACGGGGCTCTGTCGACCTGCCGCTGTGCGGAGCTTGTGGGGGAGATTGGGTTTCTGGTGGCAGGTGGCGGGGAAGGGCCGTGCACACGCCCGCGTGCGCGGTACCCCCTCTCACCGCGAGGGGTCGTCGCGGGACGGGTGGGTTTGGAAGGGCGGCGCTGGGCTCCCGGTCCCACCCGCCTCCGTTTCCCCGTGCCCTCCGTCGCGTGTGCGTCCCTCCCACGCGCGTCCACGTCCCGGCCACTCTCGCGGCGAGGTCGTGTCGCGTGTGGTGCGTGCCGCGTGCTCTCGGGCGTCTGCGGTTGCCGCCTCGTCCCCCCTTCCACGGCAGCGTTCCCACGGCCGGTGGAGATCGCGGGAGCCGTCCTACCCCCCTTCCCCCTCCGCGGGGCTCTCGAGGGTCCGTGAACCGCGGGGTTGGCCTCGCTCTCGGGGGCGGACTTCTTGTTTGGGGGAACCGGCGGTCGGCCGCGTCCGGCGCGTCGTCGGACGTTGGGACCCGCTGCCACGCGGGGGTCTTCGTCGGTTGGCGTCGGCGTCTGCCTCGGTTCTCTCTCGCGTCGGCTGGCGTCTCCTCGGGCTCCCGGGGGTTGTCCGTTGGTTTCGGGTCGGCTCGGTGCCGCGGGCGTGGCGGGACTGCTCCGGGTTGGGTGCAGTGTGATTCCCGCCGGCTTGGCTCGCGTGCCCGGTCGCCGCCCGAGCGGCCTCCCGGTCCCTTGTGAGGCGTCTCCCGCGGGGGTGCCGCTGCGGCCGGCCCTGCCGTCGACGGTCCTCGTTCTGCCGGTTCGCTCCCCCTCCCCGCCCGCCGGCGTTCCTTTCTCTCTCGCTCCTCGTCTGGCCGACCCGCGGCCGTGCTGCCGGGCCCCTCCTCAACGGGGGGGCAGCCGGGCGCGCACGGGTCCCGGGGCGGTCGCGGGGTGCCTGGGGGAAGGGCCGCCCGGCGGGCGGGGGAAGTTGCGGTTTGAAGGGCGTCCCGGCCGCCGCGGCCGCGGCGGCGCGTCTCGCCTGGTCTCTTGGAGGCGTGTGCGGGGGGAAAGACGCCCCGCGAGGCGTGGAGGAGAAAGAGGCTTTAGTGGCTGTCGCCCACGCCGGTCCGTGGGGCCTGTTGGCTGAGGGTGCGTCTGCGCGGGGGCCCGTCCGGCCCCGCCGTCCTCTGGGAAGGCGTGCGTCGGGGGAAAGCTGCCGGGGTGCCAAGGTGGGCGCCTGGGCGTTGAGTCGAACCCGTGTGCGCGTCCCGGTGTGGCGGTGGGGGCTCCGGTCGGTGTCTCTCCCCTCGCTGCCCCGAGGCCCGGCCTCCCTTCCGACGCGGGCTCGGCCCCCCTCTCTCCCCCCTCGCGGGGTCAAAGTCGCTCGTCGACCTCCTCCCCCTCCTCCTCCACCTGTCCGCGCGAGGGCGTCGCCGCCGCGTGTCAGGCGTTGGGCCCGTCCTCATCCTCCGCTTCTCGCCGGGGGTCGGCCGCCGTCCGGTCTCCCGCCGCTCCCCGTTGGCGTGGTCTCCCTCCCGCCGGTTCACGGTCCTCCGACCCCGCCCGAGGGGGTCGGGGTGGTTTCCCCGTCTCCCCGGCGTTGCGCCTCGCTTGCCCGTGTGCTTTGGGGGTGGGCCCGCTGCGGCCCCGCCCGCCCGTGAGCCCCGGCCGCATCCGCCGGCGCGGCCGCGCCGGTATGGTCCGCGGCGTGGGCCTCGTGTTGGGAGCGTGTCGTCCTCGCGGCGTCTCGGTACGGGTGTGTCGCCGGGTTCCGACGGGTGGCCTTCCCGGTTCTGCCCCCGCCGTCCCCCGCCCGTCCGTCCCGCGCCCCTCTTCCCGCTCTGAGGGGGTTCGGTCGTTCCCGCGGGTCGACCGTCGCCGGTCGCTTCTCTCTCCGCCTCCCTCAGCGCTCGTCCTCCCGCTCGCCCCGCGCCCGGTACGGCCGGCGCGTCCCGGCTCTTCCCGATGCCGCGGCGGGGGAGTAGGGGAGGTGGGGGGGGGCAGGGAAAGGAGGAAGGGAAAAAGGGTTTGCCGTGGTGGCGG
>NW_028238833.1:220000-277500 GCF_021556685.1 Rattus norvegicus
TTTGCCTTTGATGATCCCTCTCCAATTGTCCTAGGTCGACCAGATGTCCCTAACATATGGCGACGTGTAGTTTACTCGATCCACCTGGTATTGACTTCTGGCTCTTTTTTTTCAATTTATTAATGATATATCTATAATATATAATATATAATATATAAAATATATTATATATCGACCAGTTGGAAAACGAGGTCGACTAGTTGTCCTATGCCTTACATACAAAGCAGTGACTGGTACTTGCAGTACTATGATTTTTTTGTTTTTGTTTCTTTCTCTTTTTTTCGGAGCTGGGGGACCGAACCCAGGGCCTTGCGCTTGCTAGCTAGGCAAGCACTCTACCACTGACCAACTGAGCTAAATCCCCAACCCCAGTACTATGTTTCCGCCCCCCCCCTTTGGTTTACATTCAATTCTCTCTCTCTCTCTCTCTCTCTCTCTCTCTCTCTCTCTCTCTCTCTCTCTCTCTCTCTGTGTGTGTGTGTGTGACAGGGGAGGGTCGGCCAGTTGTCCCTTCCATTATAAGCAAACTGAAGGTATCAATTGGTCAGCTGAATAGTTCTCTGCTTTCCATTGTTCTCACCATCTCTCCAGTCGTATTTTTTATAAATATTGAATATTAAATATATGTGTGTGTGGGGGGGGTGTGGCTGTGTGTGCATGAGTTCCTAGGTACGAACCTGAGGGAGGGAGGGAGGGAGGAGGGAAGGAAGGGAGGGAGGGAGGGAGGGAAGGAAGGTCGACCAGTCAGCCTCCTTTCTTTTTTTTAAAAGTTATTTCCTCTTCTTTTCCAGAATTATTTATTTTGTGACTATGAGTACACTGTAACTATCTTCAGACACACCAGAAGAAGGCCTCATCCCATTACCGATGGTTGGGAGCCACCATGTGCTTGCTGGGGATTGAAAACTCAGGACCTCTGGAGGAGCGGCCAGGGCTCTTAACCGCTGAGACATCTCTCCAGCCCTCTTTTTCAGTTTTAAATAAGCCTCGTTAGTTGAGCGATCTGGGGAGTTGCTTTTCTTTCCAATTTGTGTGTGGGGGGGGCAGCAATGGATCCAGTATCCAATTCCCCTTTCTCTCGATAACATCTTATTACAGTAAGATGGCTCGATTTCATTTGCAATTACTTTCTTATTCTAGACGAAGGTTGATGAATAAATCTTCTTGTCGCTCCATGAAGGAGGGAATAAAATAATATTTGGCTAGGTCTATATTCCTTCATTTTTATTTCTCTTTGTTTCTTGTCCTTTCTTTAAAAGAAAGAGGTCAACAAATCGGTGTGTACCACCACCACCACCACCACCACCACCACCACCACCACCACCACCACCACCACCACCACCACCGAGTTGTAGGGATCCATTATGGGCCCCTGTCTGTCTGCCTGTCTGATTCATTCGTGTTTATTTAAACGTCCTCCAATGATGGTTGTGCAGTGAAAGAAATGCGTGCCCGAGCTCGAGCTCGTGCGCAAACACACACACACACACACACACACACACACACACACACACACACACACACACGGGGGGGGGGCAATGGGGGGTGAGGAGGAGGAGGAGGAGGAGGAGGATGAGGAGGAGGAAAGCTTGGGTTGGGTGGTTTGAGGATTTGAAGGTTTAGCCCTGCAATGTTCCTTACAACTTAAAAACTTTGTGACACACAAAGCGATATTCATTTTCTCCTTCTACTTTTCACTCTGTAGACCAAGATGGCAGACTATATCAGCCTTTGTGGAATGTGACCTTGTATTGCTTTGCCCTACTCTGCTCTGCTCTGCTCTGCTCTGCTCAACTTAACAGACGTGTTTTTGCTTTTGTTTATGATTTTTGCTTGCTTGCTTGCTCGCTCGCTCCCATGACTTGACTGTGGTTTCCCTTTCTATTACAGCACGGTGACCAGACTGCCTTGGGGTAATCAGAAAGGAGGCCAGAAGCAGTCTTTTTTCTGACGCACTGAGACTACATACCAGCCGATTTGGAGGAAAAGATATCCCTCTCTCCCCTCCCTCCCTCCCTCCCTCCCTCCCTCCCTCCCTCCCTCCCTCCCTCCCTCCTTGACCCATTTTCCCTCTTTCCCGATACACTCAATAAATTTAAAGTAAATCAATGAATCAAGTCTCTAGTAATTTATTTGTTGGGATTTATTTGTTGGAAATTATCCCTCCACACCTTCGCCCCTCCCCCCACCACTCGAGGATGTCTCCTGGGGGGGGGCGGGGGGGTGGACTCGTGTAGGCATACCTCTCCTCCCTTGGCTTTCCGGTCCACTTCGCTCCAGCATACCTAACTCTTTGGAAATGGTAATAGAGTTCATGACACACCCTCACAGAGAGAGGAAGAGTCCGATCGTTCACTGATTCGCTCTCACCCAGCCTCGCCCTGACAGCTCAGGCATGTCTAAATCCGAATGTGGGCAATATTTACATGACTTGACTTGGTGCTTCTAACTTTTTCTCTCTCTTTTTTTTTTTTTCTTCTTTAGTATTTTTTTCTTTACCCTACAAACAGCACACTGCAGCTGTCTTCGGACACACAGCAGATCGATCCCATAACAGAGGGTTGTGAGCCACCATGGGAATAGAACTCAGGACCTCTGGAAGAACACAGTCAGAACTCTTAACTGCTGACTCCATTATTTCCGATTAATGTTTAATGTTTATTTTATTTTATTTTATTTTATTTTCGGAGCTGGGGACCGAACCCAGGGCCTTGTGCTTCCTAGGCAAGCGCTCTACCACTGAGCTAAATCCCCAACCCCAATGTTTAATGTTTAAATAAATAAACCTTGTAAAGAAATTAAGCATCTTAAAACCATAGGCATGTGCATCCCCTCCTCATTCGTTCATTCCCTCGCTCATTCATTCATTCATTCATTCAGACAGACAGACAGACAGACAGACAGACAGACAGACAGCAACCAAAGTCTAGCCTTTAACAAAGCAAGAAAGCATACCCTGCGGGACGCACAGATGAATTCCTGAGGCTTACCCTGCAGAGCTTACATGAGGCTTAGTAAAGGACTGACCTGACAACAGCTACCTACATACGTTGAAAAGTCTACCTGGTATTGACGGATGATGACAAACTGTATGTGTGATACAAAACTGTATGTGTGGTTCCCCTTATAACTCATCTCGAAGAGCCCAGCTGTTGGGGCTCGTTCTTTTGGGGGGAAATGGAGGCTTTTCATCTTTCCCAAAGCTCCTCCTAGATCCTTTCTGTCCATCTGTCCATCCGTCCGTCCGTCCGTCTGTCCGTCCGTCCGTCCATCAAATTCTACCCTAGGCCTGCCCTTAGGTTGGTGGTCGTCCATTGAGTGCTAGTGACTTCTGACTTGTCTCTGTCTTCCCCTCTGAGAACTGTATTTAGATCTGATGCAGGCACGCAGGCAGGCAGGCAGGCAGGCAGGCAGGCAGGCAGGCAGGCAGGCAGGCCCTCCCTCGTTTTGAAACAGACAGACAGACAGACAGACAGACAGACCAAAGGGTCAATGACTGACTGCACTTAAAGGGGCTGTTGACTCCTCTTTGGAGTTACCGCTGTTTAAAACTTGCTTGATAAAATAAAGTCATCGAATCCAAACTACGCAAAGGGGACACTATAACAAATTACGACTGCTTGTGTATATAGAAAACAGGGTTTTTTCTTTCCCTTATTCCATTATGTATGTTTGCTTTTCTTCAAGAATAAAACCGGCTAGGTGGTGCCTCGGAGACTTTATTTTTTCCCCCAGGAGTCCCTTCGGGCCCTGCCAGCGGGAGCCTGGACCTCTGAGGCCAGAGAGGGTGTGCTGTATCCCCGGCTCGCTCCCTCCCTCCTGGGATCAATCTAAAAAATGGACAGTTTTGGACACAAGCTTAAGTAATGTTCAGCTCATTCATGCAAGAGAGGTGTAGGAAGGACAACACCCCCACCCCCACCCCCACCCCCACCCCTACCCCCACCCGACCAAATAATACCCTAACCAATAAAAACTAGCTCCTTACTCCTCCGCCTGAGGATTTCTGCGGTCTCATGGTTTGTTCTTGGTTGTTGTTGTTGTTGTTGTTGTTGTTGTTGTTGTTTTGTTTTGTTTTGTTTTGTTTTGTTTTGTGTTTTTCAGACTTTAAGACAAATGTAGGGGTTGGGGATTTAGCTCAGTGGTAGACCGCTTGCCTAGGAAGCACAAGGCCCCGGGTTCGGTCCTCAGCTCCGAAGAAAAAGGAAGAAAAAAACAAAAACAATAAGACAAATGCTTGTTGTGATTCTCATTTCATTTCAAGGCTGCTATTCTCTAAATCAGAAGGACTCCCTTACAATTCTTCATGGGTAAACTTGCTTTACATCCCTGACATCAACAACAAAAAGAATTCAGAAAGTGGTGATGGACCAATCTGTTTGGGTGTTTCTTGCCTGCTTGACCTTGACTCGCACAAGAGAGCATAGAGAATAAAATAAAGTAGGTGGATGGAGAGATGGCACCGTCGTTAAGAGCACTGATTGCTCTTACAGCGGTCCTGAGTTCAATACCCAGCCAACACATGGCGGCTTGCAACCATCTGTAATTGTCAATCATGCCCTCTTCTGGGGTGTCTGAAGACACCTACAGGGTACTCGAATAGACATAAAACAAACAAACAAACAAACAAATCTTTAACAATTAAAAACAAAAAGAATAAAATAAAGCGAAGGACCCGCCTTGGAGACCTGCCCGGTATTGCTCCAGAGTCTACTTTTTAAAACACAGAGATAGGGGTTGGGGTTTTAGCTCAGTGGTAGAGTCCTTGCCTAGCAAGCTCAAGGACCTGGGTTCAGTCCTCAGCTCTGGGGGAGAAAAAAAAAACACACACACACACACACACACACACACACACACACACACACACACACATATAGATAGATAGATAGATAGAGAGAGAGAGAGAGAGAGAGAGAGAGAGAGAGAGTTTGACAGCAATAAAAAACAAAACAAAACCACTTTAAAATACAGAGATGTAAGGATACTCAGAGGGCTCAGAGGAAGCAACCAAGTGTTTGTTATATGGGTGCCAACAATATGGTTCATCTCTTCTTCTCTTCCACGTGGCATGGTGGCCAAGGTGGTGGGGAAACCACACAGTGAAAGGAATTGAACTACAGCACACAAGCAAGTCTCCCTCCCAGACATGAATAAAACTGAAATTAGGCTAAATGTACAATGAAAGGAAGCCAGGTGTTCGTGCATGTCTTTATTTCCATCATTCAAGAGGCAGAGGTGTTTAGAACTGTGTCTCTGTGAGATAGAGGAAGGCAGGCAGGCAGGCAGGCAGGCAGGCAGGCAGGCAGGCAGGCAGGCCTGATCTAGGTACTGATTTCCAGGTCTATGTGCAGACACCCCTGACTCAAATAAAGGAGTGAAAAGGAAAAAAAAATACAATTCACCTGGAAGGGTCAGCCAGCCATCAGATGCAGTGAACTAGAAAATTGGGATTCTCAACTGAGGCCTGTTCCCTCCCTCCCTCCCTCCCTCCCTCCCTCCCTCCCTTCCTTCCTTCCTTCCTGGCTTACAGACAGCCAGGTCCAAGCCCAAAAGAGTCCAGCAAGGAGCTTAGAGACTATGAGAGAGTGCACAGGTGTTCTAGGGAGGAATCAGCTCACCACCCAGCATCCCCATTTGGGTTCTTGTGCAATCGACACAGGGAGATTGACAATCTGGAATTTAGTGAGAAATCAAACAAGGGACACAGAATGCAAAATATTTATTTACACAGCAAGTGGGTCAGTTGGATTAGCAAGCTAGGACACCCACCCCCGACCCCATCCCAGCCCCCTACCACTGCCGGGTCTCCCTTCCTTGTTATCCCTTTCTCATGCCTCCCTCAATATGGGCACACAGGACCAGGAACATGTTTCTCTCAAAAACGCGTTTTCTGCTGTGAACTCAGTCTGGCAGAGAGTGAGTGGGTGAAGGATCCCTAAAGACCAGAGGGTTTATTAGAGGAAGGCTACCTCACAGTGTTCTTCACACCAGGAACAACAACAACAACAACAACAACAACAACAACAACAACAACAACAACAGCAGCAGCAGCAACAGCAACAATGAATCAACAAATGGTGGACAGGAGATGAGCAGGGATGCTGGGGGATGGGAGGGAGGGTAGGGCTGGTGAATCTGCACCTCCCTGAAGGTCTGCCTGTGAAATACTGGTTGATATATGCCTAGTTGAGGACAATATTCCCCTCTCCTGTGGTTTTCAATGGGAGATGACTTCATTGCCAGAGACTATGGAATTGTTTCCATTTTCCCCTTCAAGAACTGTGTTTAGATCTGTTACAGACAGGCTCTGGGTTTTGAAACAAACAAACAAACACACACACACACACACACACACACACAACGAGAGAGAGAGAGAGAGAGAGAGAGAGAGAGAGAATAGAGAAAAACAGAGACAGACACAAGAGAATTTGATCTCTCTCTCTCTCTCTCTCTCTCTCTCTCTCTCTCTCTCTCTCTTTCTCTCCCCCTCCCCCTCCCCTAGTTTCTCAGACTGGGTTTCTCTGTATTCGTCTGTAGGGCGGGAAGGACTGAAACTCTCAGATTCACCTTTCTCTGCCTCCCTAGTGCTGCTTTGATGGTAGTTTGGGGAGATTGGGATAGGAAGTAAAAAAGCTTGAGTGCTGATATCAAAGCCTCCCCTCCCCCACATGCATGCATGCATACACACACACACACACACACACACACACACACACACACACACCCCTACCTGTCTCCTTCACACAGTTATTAAAAACTTTTTAACTGTGATCTAGAAAGTGTCTAGATCATAGCTTCAGAGTCAGCACATCCTCTCCATACAGAAGACACTGACTGACTGACTGACTGACTGACTGACTGACTGACTGACTGACGGACGGACGGACGGACACACACACACACACACACACACACACACACACACAAATACATATTTATATATTTAAAATGATGCTTAAAAAAAACCCGTCTTCCTGTATAACGGAGGTTTAAAGGGAATCTGGCTGACAGCACGTTTTTGTGGTGTTTTAATTCCTTTTTTTTTTTTTAACCAAATAGGAGGGAGATCTGTTGTCCCTTTTATTAAAAGCCAAAGTATTAAGTGGCGAGCCGATGTTTCAACTTTCACCATTCTGTTCCTTTCACCAAAAAGAGGGGGTTCTTTGGCTTTTCCTTTCCTTTTTGAAACAAAACGAAAGGAGGAGCTCGACCAGTTGGCCTAGCTTCCCTGTTCCTTTTCCCTCTTCCATGGTATGCTCGATGAAATAAAGTAAACAAATGAAGTTTCTAGTTATGTATTTGTTTGGGAGACCCGAACTATCTCTCAAGAGAGAGTTGCGGGTGTTGGGGATTTAGCTCAGTGGTAGAGCGCTTGCCTAGCAAGCGCAAGGCCCTGGGTTCGGTCCCCAGCTACGGAAAAAGAAAAAAAAAAAAAAGAAAAAAAAAAGAAAGAAAGAAAGAAAGAAAGAAAGAAAGAAAGAAAAGAAAAAAGAAAAGGAAAAAAAAAACGAGAGAGTTGCATCTCCCCGCCGCCCCCCACACAAGGCCTCCTCCCTGTATGTGGGGGAGGGGGAGGGGTGGACAGGAGCTAGCTGAGAGGGGGTGGGGTGGGGCGGGGCTGGAGAATATGCAGGTTCCTGAAGGTCAGTCGGGGAAGTACTGCTGCTGCCCTAGCACGCTTCAGTGCCTCTTTAGAGTTTAGAGTTTTCTAAAGTTTTCTGCCTGAAATCAGCGAGTGATGATTTCACTGTGAAATGATGTCTGATCATCGCTCTCGCTGTCCTGTCAGGGCTCCGGCTCCTGGCAAATGTCTGACTGAAGGAAACCTTAGTTAGACTCACACCCAGCTGTTTGGAAATGGTAATGGAGTTGATAGCACACCCTGGGGGAAAGAGGCAGACTCCTTTTTGCTCACTCTCAATTCCCAGCCTCGCCCTGCCAGCTCGGGGATTTCTAAGTAAGGGTGAATCTGGACCATATATGTACAGGGTTTGGCGTTTCTGATTCATGTTTAATGTTTAGTTAAATAAAGCTTGTCAAGGGCTGGAGAGATGGCTCCGAGGTTAAGAGCACTCACCGCTCTGCTCTTCCAGAGGTCCTGAGTTCGATTCCACAGAAACCACATGGTGGCTCACAACCCTCTGCAAAGGGATATCCCATGCACTCTACTGCCCTGTGTATGTGAAAAGGGCTTTAGTGTACTCAATGTAAGTGAAAATAAATAAGTAAACCTTTAAAAGAATGAAACAAAATGAAGCTTGCAAAGAAATTGAGCATCTTAAAATGCCAGGCACGTTTATCCGCTCCTTTTATTTTATTTCGTGTGTGGATCACATAACCACAGAGGTGGTTCCCCTTCCCTTAACCTCGACAGCCCAACTGGGACAGAAGTGCAAACTATCATCTACCTATCTGGGAGTGGAGTGGTTGGATACAGGGAGATGGAGCATTTGCAGTTAGTAAAGTTCTGATGTCGGTTTTTATTTCCTTTCATTTTTGGATAGATATCGGGAGCCTTTTTTTTTTTTAAGTACAAATTTTGTTTTCTGTGCAACATTCTGATCATAGTTTCCCATCGCAAAGCTCTTTCCAGATCCTTCCTCCCCATCCACCACCCCGTACTAACCCAGGCCTGCCCTTAGATGTGGTTGATGCATACCCAGGTGAGTCTCCATTGGAGAAAGGACGATATTCCCATCTCCTATGACTGTCAATGGCCGATGACCTAAATGCCAGTGACTTCGGACTTGACTCCATTTTCCCCTCTGAGAACTGGGTTTGGATCTGTTGAACGCAGGCAGGCCCTCGGTTTTGAAACAAACAAACAAACAAACAAACAAACAAACAAACAAACAAACACACCAAAAAATATTTAAAGCAGGCAACAACTGCCTGCACGCCAAGAGACTGTTGACTCCTCTTTGGAGATAGTACGATGTGAAACTTGCTTAATACAGTAGAGTCCACACAACACAAAGGGAACACTTTAACAAATTATGAAGGAGAGAGGGGGGGTATGTTTATCTACCTCCTCTTGTTTCTCAGACTAGAGATTTCATCTTCCTCTGTCTCTCGAGTGCTGGTGGCTTTGCTGCTGGTTTGGGGGGAGGGGATAGGGATAGGAAGAGAAAAGGCTTGAGTGCTGATTTTAAAGCTCTCTCTCTCTCTAAAGCTCTCTCTCTCTAAAGCTCTCTCTCTCTCTCCCCCCTCCTTCTCTCTCTCTTTACACACACACACACACACACACACACACACACACACACACACACACACACACACACTGGAGAGGAAGACAGGAAGACCTATCTAGATGCAACGTGAAGAAGGCCTATGTCAGATGAGTTAATGGCTAGGGAACTGTTAGCTGGCTAGTCTGCCATTTTGTTGCAGTTGCTAGTATTATAAGGACACTTTCTCATTGGTTGTTTCTGCTGTTGCTGCCAGAATTCATTACATATTCTGTTAGGCTCTTCTGTGTGATAACACACTCAGAACCTGTAGGAGTCAGTCTAACTGCTTTCTTTGTTGTCTAGTTACCCGCAATAATCTTGGACCTGAACTGAACACCCAGCAGCACTTCCCGCACCCACCCATGTATAAGCTTTTATAACCTGGACCACCAACACTAGAGCGACAGGGCAGACAGAGACTATTTGGAACCGGACTTCCATTTTGAGTTTTTGTTTGTGTTCTTGTTTTTTTCTCCTGTCCTGTCCTGTCCTGTCCTGTCCTGTCCTGTCCTGTCCTCTCTGTCTGTCTGTCTGTCTGTCTGTCTGTCTGTCTGTCTGTCTGTAAATCCACACATATAGTTCTTTCCACATCTTATATCTCAAAACAAATAATGCTTGCTGTGATCCTCATTTCATTCAAGGGTACTACTCTCTAGACCAGAGGAGCCCCCTTACAATTCTCCACAGGTAGTGATGACCGGAGTGTTCAGTGCGACTAAGCAGGAATTATATGGTTGCCGCCATTATGCTTGATCTTACCGAAGGTAGGGTTGCGGGGCATGGTTGCCACGATGGCGACCAGTAGACCGTGATTGAGGAGACGGAACAATAATTAACCTACAATTCTCCCTCTCGGTCAACTGTTTCTCTGTCACTCTCTGTCTCTCTTCCCTCCTTCCCTCCCCCGTCTCTCAGACCTGAATGAGCATTGGAACTAAAGTAAATGTACATGTGAAAAGAAGCCAGGTGTGGTGCTGCATGTCTTTGATTGCATCACTTGAGAGGTGAAGGTGGGTAGAACTCTGTGAGCAGGCTGCAGACCTGATCCAGGTACTGATTTCCAGGGCTTTTGTGCAAAGACCCCTGACTCAACTAAAGAAATGAGGAGGAAAATAAAGAAACAGATACAATTAACTTGGAATAAACCAAACAAACTAAGAAAAAGGAAAGGCAGTAATGGAGTGGCCTGGCTTACAGAGGAGGGGCAGACATTTATCTGCCATTGCCTCCTCGGTTGAACACACAAACACACGCATGGGGGAGGGGGAGAGACAGAGACAGAGAGAGACAGAGAGACAGAGAGAGACAGAGACAGGGAGACAGAGAGAGAGAGACAGACACAGAGAGAGAGAGACAGACAGACAGAGACAGAGAGACACAGAAAATTCGATCTCTCTCTCTCTCTCTCTCTCTCTCTCTCTCTCTCTCTCTCATCACAGGCTGAGCTCAGGGACAGTGAGTTCCACACTCACTCAGAGAAAAACTCTGTCTCCAGTCACCCTCACCCACACGCCTTCAAAATGATCCATTGTACTATTTTAGATTTATGTCTGAGGAGCCCCTCTCCCTCCGCCTCCTCCTGTTACGTTGTAGAAACGTTTAATCCCAAACAGGGCTTCTCTCCTACCCTGCCTTGATGATTCTGTTCCTGGATAAAAGATACACAAGCTTTATTATCTACAGGAAGCCTTAAATAGCACTAGAAGACCTGGGCAGGCAGATATCTACCCTCTAGGTTGTTAGTTTTGGGGGTTTTGTTTGTTTGTTTGTTTTTGTGTTTTTTGTTGTTGTTTTTAATTTTTTTAGATTTGTTTTTTATTTATCTGAGTATGCTGCAGTTATCTTCAGACACACCAGAAGAGATCAATCAGATCTCATTACAGATGGTTGTGAGCCACCATGTGGTTGCTGGCAATTGAACTCAGGACGTCTGGAAGAGCAGTCAGTGCTCTTAACCGCTGAGCCATCTCTCCAGCCCCTGTTGTTGTTTTTTGTTTTGGTCAAAAACCTGGATTCTCGGGGTTGGGGATTTAGCTCAGTGGTAGAGCGCTGCCTAGCAAGCGCAAGGCCCTGGGAAGAGCAAGGTCCCCAGCTCCGGAAAAAAAGAAAAGGAAGAAAAAACAAACAAAACAAACAAAACAAAAAAAAACCCTCTGGATTCTCAGGAGCTGTGTGGTGTGTCCTCTTATGTTCTGGTGCCCTCTTCTGGCATGCAGACATATAGGAATCAGAGAGAGCCCACATTTTTGTCCAGGAACAAACAAACTGCCAAACTGCCAAACAAACAACAAAGGATTGTAGGTTTTGACTGGCTCTGTAGGTTTCAGAGAAAGGCAGGGCAGACCTCTGTGAGTTTGGGACTAGACTACTCTACCGAGCAAGTTCCAGGGAGGGATTCCACAGGAGCACAGTGGACTGGACAAAATTTTGACTTTGTAATTTTATTTTTTGCCCAATTGGGATTTATGATTTGATTGTCACAAAACTTATACCTTTCATTTTATTTTATTTTCGGCCAAAATTTCATTTTCAGTTTCACTTCCGATTTAACTTTTAATTTCTTGTCGCGCTTATGTTCGGATCGAGTTAATTCTCTGGGGAGCTGTGCCCTTGCCACTGGTGCTGGCAGAAGGGGATCCCGAGATCTAGAGGTTCTGTGTGGTGGGCTGTGTGGCAGAGGAAAAAAATGAAATTAAGAACATATATAAATCTATGGATTTGTAT
Source organism: Rattus norvegicus (assembly GCF_021556685.1). Classification (NCBI taxonomy): domain Eukaryota; kingdom Metazoa; phylum Chordata; class Mammalia; order Rodentia; family Muridae; genus Rattus; species Rattus norvegicus. Next base: position 231,955 of record NW_028238833.1, read on the forward strand.
AAGGAGAAACGTATGGTATGGTGGGAAGATGTAAGGGAGAGAAAATAAAAAATAGATAGATAGATAGATAGATAGATAGATAGATAGATAGATAGATAGATAGAGTGATTCATGCTCCCAGCCTCCTATGTACAGAGTTCCCGAGGCGTTTTTACTGCCAAATAAAGACTGCGGTGTTTCCCAACACACCATGTGAATGTCCGTGGCTGTCGAAATTATTTCATTTATGTTTTTCACGTTTGTCGTCCGTGTCACTTCAAGGCCATTGTGACTTCAGTCTTGTTATTGATTCATATATGCTTTCTATTTCTTTTCATTTTTCAAAACCTTTTTGTCTAAATTGTATTTGTCATTCACCTTGATTTAAACATTTATTAAAGTCCAGTTTGCCATTTATTCGTATTTACTCGTATTTTATTATTATTTTATAAATTTATTCCATCATTTCGTTTCAGTCGTCTATATTTGCCCTTCATCTCGTTCCCGCTTTTCTTTTTTTCTTTTTCTTTTTCTTTTTTCAGAGCTGGGGACTGAATCCAGGGCCTTGCATTTGCTAGGCAAGCACTCTACCACAGAGCTAAATCCCCAACCCCGTCGTTCCCACTTTATGTCTGTTAACATTTAATTGTTTTATCTCCCTTGTCCTTCTGTGTCCCTCGTCTTAATTTCTGCTTTATTGTTTTCTTTTTTTTTAAATTTATTTATTTAACGCATGTGAGTACACTGTAGCTGTCTTCAGACACACCAGAAGAGGGCATCAGGTCTCATTACAGATGGTTGTGAGCCACCATGTGGTTGCTGGGATTTGAACTCAGGACCTCTGGGAGAGCGGTCAGTGCTCTTAACCGCTGAGCCATCTCTCCATCCCATCTGTTTTATTGTTTACATCGCACTTACTCTGTTTTTATGGCGATCTATTAACTTTTCCATGTCAGTCGTCGGTATCTGTTGATCACCTTGATTTTTTTTTTCTTTTTCTTTTTTTCGGAGCTGGGGACCGAACCCAGGGCCTTACTCTTGCTAGGCAAGCGCTCTACCATGAGCTAAATCCCCAACCCCGATCACCTTGATTTTTGTTTTATTGTTTATTCACATTGACTCTTTATTCATTATTATTTTTAAGTAAAATAAAATAAATAAAATTTAAATATGGTAAAAATATTTGTTAAACAGATATTAAAGGGAGGTCTACAGCAGATTTTTAAACTAACGGGCACACACACACACACACACACACACACACACACACACACACACACACACAAATTTCTCCCAGAGGTCCTGAGTTCAATTACCAGCAACCACAAGGTGGCTGACAACCATCTGTAATGGGATCTGATGCTCTCTTCTGGTGTGTCTGAAAATAGCTACAGTGTACTCTTACGCATAAATAAAATAAATAAATCTTTAAAAAATAAAATAAAATATGAGGTTGGCTCTCTTTGCTCCTCTCTTTGCTCTTTTGCTCTTCCTCTCTTCCCCTCTTCCCTTTGTCCCTTCTCTCCCCCATTCCCCTCCCAAATTCTCTCCACGTGCTCATGACTGGCCTTTACTCTCTTCTTCTACCTTTCTTCTCTCATTAAACCTCTCCGTGGAGGGGAGGGGTGTGTGTGTGAGTGGGGGGAGGGGGGAATGAGGTTGACCAGTCTTCCTGTGTAACAGAGGTTTAAAGGAGGCTGGTCGACAAAACGTTTTTTTGTGGTTTTTATTCTCTCTCTCTCTCTCTCTCTCTCTCTCTCTCTCTCTCTCTCTCTCTCTTTCTCTCTCTCTTAATCAACTCGGAAGTCGATCTGCTGTCCCTTTTTATTAAAAGCCAAAGTATTAAGTGGCGAGCCGATGTTTCAACTTTCACCATTCTGTTCCTTTCACCAAAAAGAGGGGTTCTTTGGCTTTTCCTTTCCTTTTGAAACAAAACGAAAGGAGGAGCTCGACCAGTTGGCCTAGCTTCCCTGTTCCTTTTCCCTCTTCCACGGTATGCTCGATGAAATAAAGTAAATAAATGAAGTTTCTAGTTATGTATTTGTTTGGGAGACCCGAACTCTCTCTCAAGAGAGAGTTGCATCTTCCCGCTGCCGCCCCCCCCCCCCCCACACACACACAGGCCTCCTCCCTGTATGTGGGGGGGGGGGGGGTGGACAGGAGCTAGCTGAGAGGGGGTGGGGTGGGGCGGGGCTGGAGAATATGCAGGTTCCTGAAGGTCAGTCGGGGAAGTACTGCTGCTGCCCTAGCACGCTTCAGTGCCTCTTTAGAGTTTAGAGTTTTCTAAAGTTTTCTGCCTGAAATCAGCGAGTGATGATTTCACTGTGAAATGATGTCTGATCATCGCTCTCGCTGTCCTGTCAGGGCTCCGGCTCCTGGCAAATGTCTGACTGAAGGAAACCTTAGTTAGACTCACACCCAGCTGTTTGGAAATGGTAATGGAGTTGATAGCACACCCTGGGGGAAAGAGGCAGACTCCCTTTTTGCTCACTCTCAATTCCCAGCCTCGCCCTGCCAGCTCGGGGATTTCTAAGTAAGGTGAATCTGGACCATATATGTACAGGGTTTGGCGTTTCTGATTCATGTTTAATGTTTAGTTAAATAAAGCTTGTCAAGGGCTGGAGAGATGGCTCCGAGGTTAAGAGCACTCACCGCTCTGCTCTTCCAGAGGTCCTGAGTTCGATTCCACAGAAACCACATGGTGGCTCACAACCCTCTGCAAAGGATATCCCATGCACTCTACTGCCCTGTGTATGTGAAAAGGGCTTTAGTGTACTCAATGTAAGTGAAAATAAATAAGTAAACCTTTAAAAGAATGAAACAAAATGAAGCTTGCAAAGAAATTGAGCATCTTAAAATGCCAGGCACGTTTATCCGCTCCTTTTATTTTATTTCGTGTGTGGATCACATAACCACAGAGGTGGTTCCCCTTCCCTTAACCTCGACAGCCCAACTGGGACAGAAGTGCAAACTATCATCTACCTATCTGGGAGTGGAGTGGTTGGATACAGGGAGATGGAGCATTTGCAGTTAGTAAAGTTCTGATGTCGGTTTTTATTTCCTTTCATTTTTGGATAGATATCGGGAGCCTTTTTTTTTTTTTAAGTACAAATTTTGTTTTCTGTGCAACATTCTGATCATAGTTTCCCATCGCAAAGCTCTTTCCAGATCCTTCCTCCCCATCCACCACCCCGTACTAACCCAGGCCTGCCCTTAGATGTGGTTGATGCATACCCAGGTGAGTCTCCATTGGAGAAAGGACGATATTCCCATCTCCTATGACTGTCAATGGCCGATGACCTAAATGCCAGTGACTTCGGACTTGACTCCATTTTCCCCTCTGAGAACTGGGTTTGGATCTGTTGAACGCAGGCAGGCCCTCGGTTTTGAAACAAACAAACAAACAAACAAACAAACAAACAAACAAACACACCAAAAAATATTTAAAGCAGGCAACAACTGCCTGCACGCCAAGAGACTGTTGACTCCTCTTTGGAGATAGTACGATGTGAAACTTGCTTAATACAGTAGAGTCCACACAACACAAAGGGAACACTTTAACAAATTATGAAGGAGAGAGGGGGGTATGTTTATCTACCTCCTCTTGTTTCTCAGACTAGAGATTTCATCTTCCTCTGTCTCTCGAGTGCTGGTGGCTTTGCTGCTGGTTTGGGGGGGTTGGGATAGGGATAGGAAGAGAAAAGGCTTGAGTGCTGATTTTAAAGCTCTCTCTCTCTCTAAAGCTCTCTCTCTCTAAAGCTCTCTCTCTCTCTCCCCCTCCTTCTCTCTCTCTTTACACACACACACACACACACACACACACACACACACACACACACACACACACACTGGAGAGGAAGACAGGAAGACCTATCTAGATGCAACGTGAAGAAGGCCTATGTCAGATGAGTTAATGGCTAGGGAACTGTTAGCTGGCTAGTCTGCCATTTTGTTGCAGTTGCTAGTATTATAAGGACACTTTCTCATTGGTTGTTTCTGCTGTTGCTGCCAGAATTCATTACATATTCTGTTAGGCTCTTCTGTGTGATAACACACTCAGAAACCGAACACTGTAGGAGTCAGTCTAACTGCTTTCTTTGTTGTCTAGTTACCCGCAATAATCTTGGACCTGAACTGAACACCCAGCAGCACTTCCCGCACCCACCCATGTATAAGCTTTTATAACCTGGACCACCAACACTAGAGCGACAGGGCAGACAGAGACTATTTGGAACCGGACTTCCATTTTGAGTTTTTGTTTGTGTTCTTGTTTTTTTCTCCTGTCCTGTCCTGTCCTGTCCTGTCCTGTCCTGTCCTGTCCTCTCTGTCTGTCTGTCTGTCTGTCTGTCTGTCTGTCTGTCTGTAAATCCACACATATAGTTCTTTCCACATCTTATATCTCAAAACAAATAATGCTTGCTGTGATCCTCATTTCATTCAAGGGTACTACTCTCTAGACCAGAGGAGCCCCCTTACAATTCTCCACAGGTAGTGATGACCGGAGTGTTCAGTGCGACTAAGCAGGAATTATATGGTTGCCGCCATTATGCTTGATCTTACCGAAGGTAGGGTTGCGGGGCATGGTTGCCACGATGGCGACCAGTAGACCGTGATTGAGGAGACGGAACAATAATTAACCTACAATTCTCCCTCTCGGTCAACTGTTTCTCTGTCACTCTCTGTCTCTCTTCCCTCCTTCCCTCCCCGTCTCTCAGACCTGAATGAGCATTGGAACTAAAGTAAATGTACATGTGAAAAGAAGCCAGGTGTGGTGCTGCATGTCTTTGATTGCATCACTTGAGAGGTGAAGGTGGGTAGAACTCTGTGAGCAGGCTGCAGACCTGATCCAGGTACTGATTTCAGGGCTTTTGTGCAAAGACCCCTGACTCAACTAAAGAAATGAGGAGGAAAATAAAGAAACAGATACAATTAACTTGGAATAAACCAAACAAACTAAGAAAAAGGAAAGGCAGTAATGGAGTGGCCTGGCTTACAGAGGAGGGGCAGACATTTATCTGCCATTGCCTCCTCGGTTGAACACACAAACACACGCATGGGGGAGGGGGGAGAGACAGAGACAGAGAGAGACAGAGAGACAGAGAGAGGAAGAGAGACAGAGACAGGGAGACAGAGAGAGAGACAGACACAGAGAGAGAGAGAGACAGACAGACAGAGACAGAGAGACACAGAAAATTCGATCTCTCTCTCTCTCTCTCTCTCTCTCTCTCTCTCTCTCTCTCTCTCTCTCATCACAGGCTGAGCTCAGGGACAGTGAGTTCCACACTCACTCAGAGAAAAACTCTGTCTCCAGTCACCCTCACCCACACGCCTTCAAAATGATCCATTGTACTATTTTAGATTTATGTCTGAGGAGCCCCTCTCCCTCCGCCTCCTCCTGTTACGTTGTAGAAACGTTTAATCCCAAACAGGGCTTCTCTCCTACCCTGCCTTGATGATTCTGTTCCTGGATAAAAGATACACAAGCTTTATTATCTACAGGAAGCCTTAAATAGCACTAGAAGACCTGGGCAGGCAGATATCTACCCTCTAGGTTGTTGGTTTTGGGGGTTTTGTTTGTTTGTTTGTTTTTGTGTTTTTTGTTGTTGTTTTTAATTTTTTTAGATTTGTTTTTTATTTATCTGAGTATGCTGCAGTTATCTTCAGACACACCAGAAGAGATCAATCAGATCTCATTACAGATGGTTGTGAGCCACCATGTGGTTGCTGGCAATTGAACTCAGGACGTCTGGAAGAGCAGTCAGTGCTCTTAACCGCTGAGCCATCTCTCCAGCCCCTGTTGTTGTTTTTTGTTTTGGTCAAAAACCTGGATTCTCGGGGTTGGGGATTTAGCTCAGTGGTAGAGCGCTGCCTAGCAAGCGCAAGGCCCTGGGAAGAGCAAGGTCCCCAGCTCCGGAAAAAAAAAGAAAAGGAAGAAAAAACAAAACAAAACAAACAAAACAAAAAAAAACCCTCTGGATTCTCAGGAGCTGTGTGGTGTGTCCTCTTATGTTCTGGTGCCCTCTTCTGGCATGCAGACATATAGGAATCAGAGAGAGCCCACATTTTTGTCCAGGAACAAACAAACTGCCAAACTGCCAAACAAACAACAAAGGATTGTAGGTTTTGACTGGCTCTGTAGGTTTCAGAGAAGGCAGGGCAGACCTCTGTGAGTTTGGGACTAGACTACTCTACCGAGCAAGTTCCAGGGAGGGATTCCACAGGAGCACAGTGGACTGGACAAAATTTTGACTTTGTAATTTTATTTTTTGCCCAATTGGGATTTATGATTTGATTGTCACAAAACTTATACCTTTCATTTTATTTTATTTTCGGCCAAAATTTCATTTTCAGTTTCACTTCCGATTTAACTTTTAATTTCTTGTCGCGCTTATGTTCGGATCGAGTTAATTCTCTGGGGAGCTGTGCCCTTGCCACTGGTGCTGGCAGAAGGGGATCCCGAGATCTAGAGGTTCTGTGTGGTGGGCTGTGTGGCAGAGGAAAAAATGAAATTAAGAACATATATAAATCTATGGATTTGTATAAGGAGAAACGTATGGTATGGTGGGAAGATGTAAGGGAGAGAAAAATAAAAAATAGATAGATAGATAGATAGATAGATAGATAGATAGATAGATAGATAGATAGATAGAGTGATTCATGCTCCCAGCCTCCTATGTACAGAGTTCCCCGAGGCGTTTTTACTCGCCAAATAAAGACTGCGGTGTTTCCCAACACACCATGTGAATGTCCGTGGCTGTCGAAATTATTTCATTTATGTTTTTCACGTTTGTCGTCCGTGTCACTTCAAGGCCATTGTGACTTCAGTCTTGTTATTGATTCATATATGCTTTCTATTTCTTTTCATTTTTCAAAACCTTTTTGTCTAAATTGTATTTGTCATTCACCTTGATTTAAACATTTATTAAAGTCCAGTTTGCCATTTATTCGTATTTACTCGTATTTTATTATTATTTTATAAATTTATTCCATCATTTCGTTTCAGTCGTCTATATTTGCCCTTCATCTCGTTCCCGCTTTTCTTTTTTTTTCTTTTTTCTTTTTCTTTTTTCAGAGCTGGGGACTGAATCCAGGGCCTTGCATTTGCTAGGCAAGCACTCTACCACAGAGCTAAATCCCCAACCCCGTCGTTCCCACTTTATGTCTGTTAACATTTAATTGTTTTATCTCCCTTGTCCTTCTGTGTCCCTCGTCTTAATTTCTGCTTTATTGTTTTCTTTTTTTTTTAAATTTATTTATTTAACGCATGTGAGTACACTGTAGCTGTCTTCAGACACACCAGAAGAGGGCATCAGGTCTCATTACAGATGGTTGTGAGCCACCATGTGGTTGCTGGGATTTGAACTCAGGACCTCTGGGAGAGCGGTCAGTGCTCTTAACCGCTGAGCCATCTCTCCATCCCATCTGTTTTATTGTTTACATCGCACTTACTCTGTTTTTATGGCGATCTATTAACTTTTCCATGTCAGTCGTCGGTATCTGTTGATCACCTTGATTTTTTTTTTCTTTTTTCTTTTTTTCGGAGCTGGGGACCGAACCCAGGGCCTTACTCTTGCTAGGCAAGCGCTCTACCACTGAGCTAAATCCCCAACCCCGATCACCTTGATTTTTGTTTTATTGTTTATTCACATTGACTCTTTATTCATTATTATTTTTAAGTAAAATAAAATAAATAAAATTTAAATATGGTAAAAATATTTGTTAAACAGATATTAAAAGGGAGGTCTACAGCAGATTTTTAAACTAACGGGCACACACACACACACACACACACACACACACACACACACACACACACACAAATTTCTCCCAGAGGTCCTGAGTTCAATTACCAGCAACCACAAGGTGGCTGACAACCATCTGTAATGGGATCTGATGCTCTCTTCTGGTGTGTCTGAAAATAGCTACAGTGTACTCTTACGCATAAATAAAATAAATAAATCTTTAAAAAAAATAAAATAAAATATGAGGTTGGCTCTCTTTGCTCCTCTCTTTGCTCTTTTGCTCTTCCTCTCTTCCCCTCTTCCCCTTTGTCCCTTCTCTCCCCATTCCCCTCCCAAATTCTCTCCACGTGCTCATGACTGGCCTTTACTCTCTTCTTCTACCTTTCTTCTCTCATTAAACCTCTCCGTGGAGGGGAGGGGTGTGTGTGTGAGTGGGGGGAGGGGGGAATGAGGTTGACCAGTCTTCCTGTGTAACAGAGGTTTAAAAGGAGGCTGGTCGACAAAACGTTTTTTTGTGGTTTATTCTCTCTCTCTCTCTCTCTCTCTCTCTCTCTCTCTCTCTCTCTCTCTCTCTCTCTTAATCAACTCGGAAGTCGATCTGCTGTCCCTTTTATTAAAAGCCAAAGTATTAAGTGGCGAGCCGATGTTTCAACTTTCACCATTCTGTTCCTTTCACCAAAAAGAGGGGGTTCTTTGGCTTTTCCTTTCCTTTTTGAAACAAAACGAAAGGAGGAGCTCGACCAGTTGGCCTAGCTTCCCTGTTCCTTTTCCCTCTTCCACGGTATGCTCGATGAAATAAAGTAAATAAATGAAGTTTCTAGTTATGTATTTGTTTGGGAGACCCGAACTCTCTCTCAAGAGGAGTTGCATCTTCCCGCTGCCGCCCCCCCCCCCACACACACACACAAGGCCTCCTCCCTGTATGTGGGGGGAGGGGGAGGGGTGGACAGGAGCTAGCTGAGAGGGGGTGGGGTGGGGCGGGGCTGGAGAATATGCAGGTTCCTGAAGGTCAGTCGGGGAAGTACTGCTGCTGCCCTAGCACGCTTCAGTGCCTCTTTAGAGTTTAGAGTTTTCTAAAGTTTTCTGCCTGAAATCAGCGAGTGATGATTTCACTGTGAAATGATGTCTGATCATCGCTCTCGCTGTCCTGTCAGGGCTCCGGCTCCTGGCAAATGTCTGACTGAAGGAAACCTTAGTTAGACTCACACCCAGCTGTTTGGAAATGGTAATGGAGTTGATAGCACACCCTGGGGGAAAGAGGCAGACTCCCTTTTGCTCACTCTCAATTCCCAGCCTCGCCCTGCCAGCTCGGGGATTTCTAAGTAAGGTGAATCTGGACCATATATGTACAGGGTTTGGCGTTTCTGATTCATGTTTAATGTTTAGTTAAATAAAGCTTGTCAAGGGCTGGAGAGATGGCTCCGAGGTTAAGAGCACTCACCGCTCTGCTCTTCCAGAGGTCCTGAGTTCGATTCCACAGAAACCACATGGTGGCTCACAACCCTCTGCAAAGGGATATCCCATGCACTCTACTGCCCTGTGTATGTGAAAAGGGCTTTAGTGTACTCAATGTAAGTGAAAATAAATAAGTAAACCTTTAAAAGAATGAAACAAAATGAAGCTTGCAAAGAAATTGAGCATCTTAAAATGCCAGGCACGTTTATCCGCTCCTTTTATTTTATTTCGTGTGTGGATCACATAACCACAGAGGTGGTTCCCCTTCCCTTAACCTCGACAGCCCAACTGGGACAGAAGTGCAAACTATCATCTACCTATCTGGGAGTGGAGTGGTTGGATACAGGGAGATGGAGCATTTGCAGTTAGTAAAGTTCTGATGTCGGTTTTTATTTCCTTTCATTTTTGGATAGATATCGGGAGCCTTTTTTTTTTTTTAAGTACAAATTTTGTTTTCTGTGCAACATTCTGATCATAGTTTCCCATCGCAAAGCTCTTTCCAGATCCTTCCTCCCCATCCACCACCCCGTACTAACCCAGGCCTGCCCTTAGATGTGGTTGATGCATACCCAGGTGAGTCTCCATTGGAGAAAGGACGATATTCCCATCTCCTATGACTGTCAATGGCCGATGACCTAAATGCCAGTGACTTCGGACTTGACTCCATTTTCCCCTCTGAGAACTGGGTTTGGATCTGTTGAACGCAGGCAGGCCCTCGGTTTTGAAACAAACAAACAAACAAACAAACAAACAAACAAACAAACACACCAAAAAATATTTAAAGCAGGCAACAACTGCCTGCACGCCAAGAGACTGTTGACTCCTCTTTGGAGATAGTACGATGTGAAACTTGCTTAATACAGTAGAGTCCACACAACACAAAGGGAACACTTTAACAAATTATGAAGGAGAGAGGGGGGTATGTTTATCTACCTCCTCTTGTTTCTCAGACTAGAGATTTCATCTTCCTCTGTCTCTCGAGTGCTGGTGGCTTTGCTGCTGGTTTGGGGGGGGGGTTGGGATAGGGATAGGAAGAGAAAAGGCTTGAGTGCTGATTTTAAAGCTCTCTCTCTCTCTAAAGCTCTCTCTCTCTAAAGCTCTCTCTCTCTCTCCCCCCTCCTTCTCTCTCTCTTTACACACACACACACACACACACACACACACACACACACACACACACACACACACACACTGGAGAGGAAGACAGGAAGACCTATCTAGATGCAACGTGAAGAAGGCCTATGTCAGATGAGTTAATGGCTAGGGAACTGTTAGCTGGCTAGTCTGCCATTTTGTTGCAGTTGCTAGTATTATAAGGACACTTTCTCATTGGTTGTTTCTGCTGTTGCTGCCAGAATTCATTACATATTCTGTTAGGCTCTTCTGTGTGATAACACACTCAGAAACCGAACACTGTAGGAGTCAGTCTAACTGCTTTCTTTGTTGTCTAGTTACCCGCAATAATCTTGGACCTGAACTGAACACCCAGCAGCACTTCCCGCACCCACCCATGTATAAGCTTTTATAACCTGGACCACCAACACTAGAGCGACAGGGCAGACAGAGACTATTTGGAACCGGACTTCCATTTTGAGTTTTTGTTTGTGTTCTTGTTTTTCTCCTGTCCTGTCCTGTCCTGTCCTGTCCTGTCCTGTCCTGTCCTCTCTGTCTGTCTGTCTGTCTGTCTGTCTGTCTGTCTGTCTGTAAATCCACACATATAGTTCTTTCCACATCTTATATCTCAAAACAAATAATGCTTGCTGTGATCCTCATTTCATTCAAGGGTACTACTCTCTAGACCAGAGGAGCCCCCTTACAATTCTCCACAGGTAGTGATGACCGGAGTGTTCAGTGCGACTAAGCAGGAATTATATGGTTGCCGCCATTATGCTTGATCTTACCGAAGGTAGGGTTGCGGGGCATGGTTGCCACGATGGCGACCAGTAGACCGTGATTGAGGAGACGGAACAATAATTAACCTACAATTCTCCCTCTCGGTCAACTGTTTCTCTGTCACTCTCTGTCTCTCTTCCCTCCTTCCCTCCCCCGTCTCTCAGACCTGAATGAGCATTGGAACTAAAGTAAATGTACATGTGAAAAGAAGCCAGGTGTGGTGCTGCATGTCTTTGATTGCATCACTTGAGAGGTGAAGGTGGGTAGAACTCTGTGAGCAGGCTGCAGACCTGATCCAGGTACTGATTTCAGGGCTTTTGTGCAAAGACCCCTGACTCAACTAAAGAAATGAGGAGGAAAATAAAGAAACAGATACAATTAACTTGGAATAAACCAAACAAACTAAGAAAAAGGAAAGGCAGTAATGGAGTGGCCTGGCTTACAGAGGAGGGGCAGACATTTATCTGCCATTGCCTCCTCGGTTGAACACACAAACACACGCATGGGGGAGGGGGAGAGACAGAGACAGAGAGAGACAGAGAGACAGAGAGAGGAAGAGAGACAGAGACAGGGAGACAGAGAGAGAGACAGACACAGAGAGAGAGAGACAGACAGACAGAGACAGAGAGACACAGAAAATTCGATCTCTCTCTCTCTCTCTCTCTCTCTCTCTCTCTCTCTCTCTCTCTCTCATCACAGGCTGAGCTCAGGGACAGTGAGTTCCACACTCACTCAGAGAAAAACTCTGTCTCCAGTCACCCTCACCCACACGCCTTCAAAATGATCCATTGTACTATTTTAGATTTATGTCTGAGGAGCCCCTCTCCCTCCGCCTCCTCCTGTTACGTTGTAGAAACGTTTAATCCCAAACAGGGCTTCTCTCCTACCCTGCCTTGATGATTCTGTTCCTGGATAAAAGATACACAAGCTTTATTATCTACAGGAAGCCTTAAATAGCACTAGAAGACCTGGGCAGGCAGATATCTACCCTCTAGGTTGTTAGTTTTGGGGGTTTTGTTTGTTTGTTTGTTTTTGTGTTTTTTGTTGTTGTTTTTAATTTTTTTAGATTTGTTTTTTATTTATCTGAGTATGCTGCAGTTATCTTCAGACACACCAGAAGAGATCAATCAGATCTCATTACAGATGGTTGTGAGCCACCATGTGGTTGCTGGCAATTGAACTCAGGACGTCTGGAAGAGCAGTCAGTGCTCTTAACCGCTGAGCCATCTCTCCAGCCCCTGTTGTTGTTTTTTGTTTTGGTCAAAAACCTGGATTCTCGGGGTTGGGGATTTAGCTCAGTGGTAGAGCGCTTGCCTAGCAAGCGCAAGGCCCTGGGAAGAGCAAGGTCCCCAGCTCCGGAAAAAAGAAAAGGAAGAAAAAACAAACAAAACAAACAAAACAAAAAAAAACCCTCTGGATTCTCAGGAGCTGTGTGGTGTGTCCTCTTATGTTCTGGTGCCCTCTTCTGGCATGCAGACATATAGGAATCAGAGAGAGCCCACATTTTTGTCCAGGAACAAACAAACTGCCAAACTGCCAAACAAACAACAAAGGATTGTAGGTTTTGACTGGCTCTGTAGGTTTCAGAGAAAGGCAGGGCAGACCTCTGTGAGTTTGGGACTAGACTACTCTACCGAGCAAGTTCCAGGGAGGGATTCCACAGGAGCACAGTGGACTGGACAAAATTTTGACTTTGTAATTTTATTTTTTGCCCAATTGGGATTTATGATTTGATTGTCACAAAACTTATACCTTTCATTTTATTTTATTTTCGGCCAAAATTTCATTTTCAGTTTCACTTCCGATTTAACTTTTAATTTCTTGTCGCGCTTATGTTCGGATCGAGTTAATTCTCTGGGGAGCTGTGCCCTTGCCACTGGTGCTGGCAGAAGGGGATCCCGAGATCTAGAGGTTCTGTGTGGTGGGCTGTGTGGCAGAGGAAAAAAATGAAATTAAGAACATATATAAATCTATGGATTTGTATAAGGAGAAACGTATGGTATGGTGGGAAGATGTAAGGGAGAGAAAAATAAAAAATAGATAGATAGATAGATAGATAGATAGATAGATAGATAGATAGATAGAGTGATTCATGCTCCCAGCCTCCTATGTACAGAGTTCCCCGAGGCGTTTTTACTCGCCAAATAAAGACTGCGGTGTTTCCCAACACACCATGTGAATGTCCGTGGCTGTCGAAATTATTTCATTTATGTTTTTCACGTTTGTCGTCCGTGTCACTTCAAGGCCATTGTGACTTCAGTCTTGTTATTGATTCATATATGCTTTCTATTTCTTTTCATTTTTCAAAACCTTTTTGTCTAAATTGTATTTGTCATTCACCTTGATTTAAACATTTATTAAAGTCCAGTTTGCCATTTATTCGTATTTACTCGTATTTTATTATTATTTTATAAATTTATTCCATCATTTCGTTTCAGTCGTCTATATTTGCCCTTCATCTCGTTCCCGCTTTTCTTTTTTTTTCTTTTTTCTTTTTCTTTTTTCAGAGCTGGGGACTGAATCCAGGGCCTTGCATTTGCTAGGCAAGCACTCTACCACAGAGCTAAATCCCCAACCCCGTCGTTCCCACTTTATGTCTGTTAACATTTAATTGTTTTATCTCCCTTGTCCTTCTGTGTCCCTCGTCTTAATTTCTGCTTTATTGTTTTCTTTTTTTTTTAAATTTATTTATTTAACGCATGTGAGTACACTGTAGCTGTCTTCAGACACACCAGAAGAGGGCATCAGGTCTCATTACAGATGGTTGTGAGCCACCATGTGGTTGCTGGGATTTGAACTCAGGACCTCTGGGAGAGCGGTCAGTGCTCTTAACCGCTGAGCCATCTCTCCATCCCATCTGTTTTATTGTTTACATCGCACTTACTCTGTTTTTATGAATCTATTAACTTTTTCCATGTCAGTCGTCGGTATCTGTTGATCACCTTGATTTTTTTTTTCTTTTTTCTTTTTTTCGAGAGCTGGGGACCGAACCCAGGGCCTTACTCTTGCTAGGCAAGCGCTCTACCACTGAGCTAAATCCCCAACCCCGATCACCTTGATTTTTGTTTTATTGTTTATTCACATTGACTCTTTATTCATTATTATTTTTAAGTAAAATAAAATAAATAAAATTTAAATATGGTAAAAATATTTGTTAAACAGATATTAAAAGGGAGGTCTACAGCAGATTTTTAAACTAACGGGCACACACACACACACACACACACACACACACACACACACACACACACAAATTTCTCCCAGAGGTCCTGAGTTCAATTACCAGCAACCACAAGGTGGCTGACAACCATCTGTAATGGGATCTGATGCTCTCTTCTGGTGTGTCTGAAAATAGCTACAGTGTACTCTTACGCATAAATAAAATAAATAAATCTTTAAAAAAATAAAATAAAATATGAGGTTGGCTCTCTTTGCTCCTCTCTTTGCTCTTTTGCTCTTCCTCTCTTCCCCTCTTCCCCTTTGTCCCTTCTCTCCCCATTCCCCTCCCAAATTCTCTCCACGTGCTCATGACTGGCCTTTACTCTCTTCTTCTACCTTTCTTCTCTCATTAAACCTCTCCGTGGAGGGGGAGGGGTGTGTGTGTGAGTGGGGGGAGGGGGGAATGAGGTTGACCAGTCTTCCTGTGTAACAGAGGTTTAAAAGGAGGCTGGTCGACAAAACGTTTTTTTGTGGTTTTTTTCTCTCTCTCTCTCTCTCTCTCTCTCTCTCTCTCTCTCTCTCTCTCTCTCTTTCTCTCTCTCTTAATCAACTCGGAAGTCGATCTGCTGTCCCTTTTATTAAAAGCCAAAGTATTAAGTGGCGAGCCGATGTTTCAACTTTCACCATTCTGTTCCTTTCACCAAAAGAGGGGGTTCTTTGGCTTTTCCTTTCCTTTTTGAAACAAAACGAAAGGAGGAGCTCGACCAGTTGGCCTAGCTTCCCTGTTCCTTTTCCCTCTTCCACGGTATGCTCGATGAAATAAAGTAAATAAATGAAGTTTCTAGTTATGTATTTGTTTGGGAGACCCGAACTCTCTCTCAAGAGAGTTGCATCTTCCCGCTGCCGCCCCCCCCCCCCACACACACACAAGGCCTCCTCCCTGTATGTGGGGGGGGGGGGGGGGTGGACAGGAGCTAGCTGAGAGGGGGTGGGGTGGGGCGGGGCTGGAGAATATGCAGGTTCCTGAAGGTCAGTCGGGGAAGTACTGCTGCTGCCCTAGCACGCTTCAGTGCCTCTTTAGAGTTTAGAGTTTTCTAAAGTTTTCTGCCTGAAATCAGCGAGTGATGATTTCACTGTGAAATGATGTCTGATCATCGCTCTCGCTGTCCTGTCAGGGCTCCGGCTCCTGGCAAATGTCTGACTGAAGGAAACCTTAGTTAGACTCACACCCAGCTGTTTGGAAATGGTAATGGAGTTGATAGCACACCCTGGGGGAAAGAGGCAGACTCCCCTTTTGCTCACTCTCAATTCCCAGCCTCGCCCTGCCAGCTCGGGGATTTCTAAGTAAGGGTGAATCTGGACCATATATGTACAGGGTTTGGCGTTTCTGATTCATGTTTAATGTTTAGTTAAATAAAGCTTGTCAAGGGCTGGAGAGATGGCTCCGAGGTTAAGAGCACTCACCGCTCTGCTCTTCCAGAGGTCCTGAGTTCGATTCCACAGAAACCACATGGTGGCTCACAACCCTCTGCAAAGGGATATCCCATGCACTCTACTGCCCTGTGTATGTGAAAAGGGCTTTAGTGTACTCAATGTAAGTGAAAATAAATAAGTAAACCTTTAAAAGAATGAAACAAAATGAAGCTTGCAAAGAAATTGAGCATCTTAAAATGCCAGGCACGTTTATCCGCTCCTTTTATTTTATTTCGTGTGTGGATCACATAACCACAGAGGTGGTTCCCCTTCCCTTAACCTCGACAGCCCAACTGGGACAGAAGTGCAAACTATCATCTACCTATCTGGGAGTGGAGTGGTTGGATACAGGGAGATGGAGCATTTGCAGTTAGTAAAGTTCTGATGTCGGTTTTTATTTCCTTTCATTTTTGGATAGATATCGGGAGCCTTTTTTTTTTTTTAAGTACAAATTTTGTTTTCTGTGCAACATTCTGATCATAGTTTCCCATCGCAAAGCTCTTTCCAGATCCTTCCTCCCCACCACCCCGTACTAACCCAGGCCTGCCCTTAGATGTGGTTGATGCATACCCAGGTGAGTCTCCATTGGAGAAAGGACGATATTCCATCTCCTATGACTGTCAATGGCCGATGACCTAAATGCCAGTGACTTCGGACTTGACTCCATTTTCCCCTCTGAGAACTGGGTTTGGATCTGTTGAACGCAGGCAGGCCCTCGGTTTTGAAACAAACAAACAAACAAACAAACAAACAAACAAACAAACACACCAAAAAATATTTAAAGCAGGCAACAACTGCCTGCACAAGAGACTGTTGACTCCTCTTTGGAGATAGTACGATGTGAAACTTGCTTAATACAGTAGAGTCCACACAACACAAAGGGAACACTTTAACAAATTATGAAGGAGAGAGGGGGGGTATGTTTATCTACCTCCTCTTGTTTCTCAGACTAGAGATTTCATCTTCCTCTGTCTCTCGAGTGCTGGTGGCTTTGCTGCTGGTTTGGGGGGTTGGGATAGGGATAGGAAGAGAAAAGGCTTGAGTGCTGATTTTAAAGCTCTCTCTCTCTCTAAGCTCTCTCTCTCTAAAGCTCTCTCTCTCTCTCCCCCCTCCTTCTCTCTCTTTACACACACACACACACACACACACACACACACACACACACACACACACACACACACACTGGAGAGGAAGACAGGAAGACCTATCTAGATGCAACGTGAAGAAGGCCTATGTCAGATGAGTTAATGGCTAGGGAACTGTTAGCTGGCTAGTCTGCCATTTTGTTGCAGTTGCTAGTATTATAAGGACACTTTCTCATTGGTTGTTTCTGCTGTTGCTGCCAGAATTCATTACATATTCTGTTAGGCTCTTCTGTGTGATAACACACTCAGAAACCGAACACTGTAGGAGTCAGTCTAACTGCTTTCTTTGTTGTCTAGTTACCCGCAATAATCTTGGACCTGAACTGAACACCCAGCAGCACTTCCCGCACCCACCCATGTATAAGCTTTTATAACCTGGACCACCAACACTAGAGCGACAGGGCAGACAGAGACTATTTGGAACCGGACTTCCATTTTGAGTTTTTGTTTGTGTTCTTGTTTTTTTCTCCTGTCCTGTCCTGTCCTGTCCTGTCCTGTCCTGTCCTGTCCTCTCTGTCTGTCTGTCTGTCTGTCTGTCTGTCTGTCTGTCTGTAAATCCACACATATAGTTCTTTCCACATCTTATATCTCAAAACAAATAATGCTTGCTGTGATCCTCATTTCATTCAAGGGTACTACTCTCTAGACCAGAGGAGCCCCCTTACAATTCTCCACAGGTAGTGATGACCGGAGTGTTCAGTGCGACTAAGCAGGAATTATATGGTTGCCGCCATTATGCTTGATCTTACCGAAGGTAGGGTTGCGGGGCATGGTTGCCACGATGGCGACCAGTAGACCGTGATTGAGGAGACGGAACAATAATTAACCTACAATTCTCCCTCTCGGTCAACTGTTTCTCTGTCACTCTCTGTCTCTCTTCCCTCCTTCCCTCCCCCGTCTCTCAGACCTGAATGAGCATTGGAACTAAAGTAAATGTACATGTGAAAAGAAGCCAGGTGTGGTGCTGCATGTCTTTGATTGCATCACTTGAGAGGTGAAGGTGGGTAGAACTCTGTGAGCAGGCTGCAGACCTGATCCAGGTACTGATTTCAGGGCTTTTGTGCAAAGACCCCTGACTCAACTAAAGAAATGAGGAGGAAAATAAAGAAACAGATACAATTAACTTGGAATAAACCAAACAAACTAAGAAAAAGGAAAGGCAGTAATGGAGTGGCCTGGCTTACAGAGGAGGGGCAGACATTTATCTGCCATTGCCTCCTCGGTTGAACACACAAACACACGCATGGGGGAGGGGGAGAGACAGAGACAGAGAGAGAGACAGAGAGACAGAGAGAGGAAGAGAGACAGAGACAGGGAGACAGAGAGAGAGACAGACACAGAGAGAGAGAGACAGACAGACAGAGACAGAGAGACACAGAAAATTCGATCTCTCTCTCTCTCTCTCTCTCTCTCTCTCTCTCTCTCTCTCTCTCTCATCACAGGCTGAGCTCAGGGACAGTGAGTTCCACACTCACTCAGAGAAAAACTCTGTCTCCAGTCACCCTCACCCACACGCCAAAATGATCCATTGTACTATTTTAGATTTATGTCTGAGGAGCCCCTCTCCCTCCGCCTCCTCCTGTTACGTTGTAGAAACGTTTAATCCCAAACAGGGCTTCTCTCCTACCCTGCCTTGATGATTCTGTTCCTGGATAAAAGATACACAAGCTTTATTATCTACAGGAAGCCTTAAATAGCACTAGAAGACCTGGGCAGGCAGATATCTACCCTCTAGGTTGTTAGTTTTGGGGGTTTTGTTTGTTTGTTTGTTTTTGTGTTTTTTGTTGTTGTTTTTAATTTTTTTAGATTTGTTTTTATTTATCTGAGTATGCTGCAGTTATCTTCAGACACACCAGAAGAGATCAATCAGATCTCATTACAGATGGTTGTGAGCCACCATGTGGTTGCTGGCAATTGAACTCAGGACGTCTGGAAGAGCAGTCAGTGCTCTTAACCGCTGAGCCATCTCTCAGCCCCTGTTGTTGTTTTTTGTTTTGGTCAAAAACCTGGATTCTCGGGGTTGGGGATTTAGCTCAGTGGTAGAGCGCTTGCCTAGCAAGCGCAAGGCCCTGGGAAGAGCAAGGTCCCCAGCTCCGGAAAAAAAGAAAAGAGGAAGAAAAAACAAACAAAACAAACAAAACAAAAAAAAACCCTCTGGATTCTCAGGAGCTGTGTGGTGTGTCCTCTTATGTTCTGGTGCCCTCTTCTGGCATGCAGACATATAGGAATCAGAGAGAGCCCACATTTTTGTCCAGGAACAAACAAACTGCCAAACTGCCAAACAAACAACAAAGGATTGTAGGTTTTGACTGGCTCTGTAGGTTTCAGAGAAAGGCAGGGCAGACCTCTGTGAGTTTGGGACTAGACTACTCTACCGAGCAAGTTCCAGGGAGGGATTCCACAGGAGCACAGTGGACTGGACAAAATTTTGACTTTGTAATTTTATTTTTTGCCCAATTGGGATTTATGATTTGATTGTCACAAAACTTATACCTTTCATTTTATTTTATTTTCGGCCAAAATTTCATTTTCAGTTTCACTTCCGATTTAACTTTTAATTTCTTGTCGCGCTTATGTTCGGATCGAGTTAATTCTCTGGGGAGCTGTGCCCTTGCCACTGGTGCTGGCAGAAGGGGATCCAGATCTAGAGGTTCTGTGTGGTGGGCTGTGTGGCAGAGGAAAAAAATGAAATTAAGAACATATATAAATCTATGGATTTGTATAAGGAGAAACGTATGGTATGGTGGGAAGATGTAAGGGAGAGAAAAATAAAAAATAGATAGATAGATAGATAGATAGATAGATAGATAGATAGATAGATAGATAGATGATTCATGCTCCCAGCCTCCTATGTACAGAGTTCCCCGGCGTTTTTACTCGCCAAATAAAGACTGCGGTGTTTCCCAACACACCATGTGAATGTCCGTGGCTGTCGAAATTATTTCATTTATGTTTTTCACGTTTGTCGTCCGTGTCACTTCAAGGCCATTGTGACTTCAGTCTTGTTATTGATTCATATATGCTTTCTATTTCTTTTCATTTTTCAAAACCTTTTTGTCTAAATTGTATTTGTCATTCACCTTGATTTAAACATTTATTAAAGTCCAGTTTGCCATTTATTCGTATTTACTCGTATTTTATTATTATTTTATAAATTTATTCCATCATTTCGTTTCAGTCGTCTATATTTGCCCTTCATCTCGTTCCCGCTTTTCTTTTTTTTCTTTTTCTTTTTTCTTTTTTCAGAGCTGGGGACTGAATCCAGGGCCTTGCATTTGCTAGGCAAGCACTCTACCACAGAGCTAAATCCCCAACCCCGTCGTTCCCACTTTATGTCTGTTAACATTTAATTGTTTTATCTCCCTTGTCCTTCTGTGTCCCTCGTCTTAATTTCTGCTTTATTGTTTTCTTTTTTTTTTAAATTTATTTATTTAACGCATGTGAGTACACTGTAGCTGTCTTCAGACACACCAGAAGAGGCATCAGGTCTCATTACAGATGGTTGTGAGCCACCATGTGGTTGCTGGGATTTGAACTCAGGACCTCTGGGAGAGCGGTCAGTGCTCTTAACCGCTGAGCCATCTCTCCATCCCATCTGTTTTATTGTTTACATCGCACTTACTCTGTTTTTATGGCGATCTATTAACTTTTTTCCATGTCAGTCGTCGGTATCTGTTGATCACCTTGATTTTTTTTTTCTTTTTCTTTTTTTCGGAGCTGGGGACCGAACCCAGGGCCTTACTCTTGCTAGGCAAGCGCTCTACCACTGAGCTAAATCCCCAACCCCGATCACCTTGATTTTTGTTTTATTGTTTATTCACATTGACTCTTTATTCATTATTATTTTTAAGTAAAATAAAATAAATAAAATTTAAATATGGTAAAAATATTTGTTAAACAGATATTAAAAGGGAGGTCTACAGCAGATTTTTAAACTAACGGGCACACACACACACACACACACACACACACACACACACACACACACACACACAAATTTCTCCCAGAGGTCCTGAGTTCAATTACCAGCAACCACAAGGTGGCTGACAACCATCTGTAATGGGATCTGATGCTCTCTTCTGGTGTGTCTGAAAATAGCTACAGTGTACTCTTACGCATAAATAAAATAAATAAATCTTTAAAAAAAATAAAATAAAATATGAGGTTGGCTCTCTTTGCTCCTCTCTTTGCTCTTTTGCTCTTCCTCTCTTCCCCTCTTCCCCTTTGTCCCTTCTCTCCCCATTCCCCTCCCAAATTCTCTCCACGTGCTCATGACTGGCCTTTACTCTCTTCTTCTACCTTTCTTCTCTCATTAAACCTCTCCGTGGAGGGGAGGGGTGTGTGTGTGAGTGGGGGGGGGGGAATGAGGTTGACCAGTCTTCCTGTGTAACAGAGGTTTAAAAGGAGGCTGGTCGACAAAACGTTTTTTTGTGGTTTTTATTCTCTCTCTCTCTCTCTCTCTCTCTCTCTCTCTCTCTCTCTCTCTCTCTCTCTCTTCTCTTAATCAACTCGGAAGTCGATCTGCTGTCCCTTTTATTAAAAGCCAAAGTATTAAGTGGCGAGCCGATGTTTCAACTTTCACCATTCTGTTCCTTTCACCAAAAAGAGGGGTTCTTTGGCTTTTCCTTTCCTTTTTGAAACAAAACGAAAGGAGGAGCTCGACCAGTTGGCCTAGCTTCCTGTTCCTTTTCCCTC
The DNA here is from genome assembly GCF_021556685.1 of Rattus norvegicus. Lineage (NCBI taxonomy): Eukaryota > Metazoa > Chordata > Mammalia > Rodentia > Muridae > Rattus > Rattus norvegicus. Next base: position 253,496 of record NW_028238833.1, read on the forward strand.
TTCCACGGTATGCTCGATGAAATAAAGTAAATAAATGAAGTTTCTAGTTATGTATTTGTTTGGGAGACCCGAACTCTCTCTCAAGAGAGAGTTGCATCTTCCCGCTGCCGCCCCCCCCCCCCACACACACACAAGGCCTCCTCCCTGTATGTGGGGGGAGGGGGAGGGGTGGACAGGAGCTAGCTGAGAGGGGGTGGGGTGGGGCGGGGCTGGAGAATATGCAGGTTCCTGAAGGTCAGTCGGGGAAGTACTGCTGCTGCCCTAGCACGCTTCAGTGCCTCTTTAGAGTTTAGAGTTTTCTAAAGTTTTCTGCCTGAAATCAGCGAGTGATGATTTCACTGTGAAATGATGTCTGATCATCGCTCTCGCTGTCCTGTCAGGGCTCCGGCTCCTGGCAAATGTCTGACTGAAGGAAACCTTAGTTAGACTCACACCCAGCTGTTTGGAAATGGTAATGGAGTTGATAGCACACCCTGGGGGAAAGAGGCAGACTCCTTTTTGCTCACTCTCAATTCCCAGCCTCGCCCTGCCAGCTCGGGGATTTCTAAGTAAGGGTGAATCTGGACCATATATGTACAGGGTTTGGCGTTTCTGATTCATGTTTAATGTTTAGTTAAATAAAGCTTGTCAAGGGCTGGAGAGATGGCTCCGAGGTTACACTCACCGCTCTGCTCTTCCAGAGGTCCTGAGTTCGATTCCACAGAAACCACATGGTGGCTCACAAGTCTGCAAATATCCCATCACTCTACCCCTGTGTATGTGAAAAGGGCTTTAGTGTACTCAATGTAAGTGAAAATAAATAAGTAAACCTTTAAAAGAATGAAACAAAATGAAGCTTGCAAAGAAATTAGCATCTTAAAATGCCAGGCACGTTTTGTTTTTATTTTGTTTGTGTGGATCACATAACCACAGAGGTGGTTTTCCCTTTTGTGCAAACTATCATCTACCTATCTGGGAGTGGAGTGGTTGGATACAGGAGATGGAGATTTTTTGGATAGCCTTTTTTTTGGATAGATATCTTTTTAAAGTACAAATTTTGTTTTCTGTGCAACATTCTGATCATAGTTTCCCATCGCAAAGCTCTTTCCAGATCCTTCCTCCCCATCCACCACCCCGTACTAACCCAGGCCTGCCCTTAGATGTGGTTGATGCATACCCAGGTGAGTCTCCATTGGAGAAAGGACGATATTCCCATCTCCTATGACTGTCAATGGCCGATGACCTAAATGCCAGTGACTTCGGACTTGACTCCATTTTCCCTCTGAGAACTGGGTTTGGATCTGTTGAACGCAGGCAGGCCCTCGGTTTTGAAACAAACAAACAAACAAACAAACAAACAAACAAACAAACACACCAAAAAATATTTAAAGCAGGCAACAACTGTCTGCACGCCAAGAGACTGTTGACTCCTCTTTGGAGATAGTACGATGTGAAACTTGCTTAATACAGTAGAGTCCACACAACACAAAGGGAACACTTTAACAAATTATGAAGGAGAGAGGGGGGTATGTTTATCTACCTCCTCTTGTTTCTCAGACCAGAGATTTCATCTTCCTCTGTCTCTCGAGTGCTGGTGGCTTTGCTGCTGGTTTGGGGGGTTGGGATAGGGATAGGAAGAGAAAAGGCTTGAGTGCTGATTTTAAAGCTCTCTCTCTCTCTAAAGCTCTCTCTCTCTAAAGCTCTCTCTCTCTCTCCCCCCTCCTTCTCTCTCTCTTTACACACACACACACACACACACACACACACACACACACACACACACACACACACACTGGAGAGGAAGACAGAGAGACCTATCTAGATGCAACGTGAAGAAGGCCTATGTCAGATGAGTTAATGGCTAGGGAACTGTTAGCTGGCTAGTCTGCCATTTTGTTGCAGTTGCTAGTATTATAAGGACACTTTCTCATTGGTTGTTTCTGCTGTTGCTGCCAGAATTCATTACATATTCTGTTAGGCTCTTCTGTGTGATAACACACTCAGAAACCGAACACTGTAGGAGTCAGTCTAACTGCTTTCTTTGTTGTCTAGTTACCCGCAATAATCTTGGACCTGAACTGAACACCCAGCAGCACTTCCCGCACCCACCCATGTATAAGCTTTTATAACCTGGACCACCAACACTAGAGCGACAGGGCAGACAGAGACTATTTGGAACCGGACTTCCATTTTGAGTTTTTGTTTGTGTTCTTGTTTTTCTCCTGTCCTGTCCTGTCCTGTCCTGTCCTGTCCTGTCCTGTCCTCTCTGTCTGTCTGTCTGTCTGTCTGTCTGTCTGTCTGTCTGTAAATCCACACATATAGTTCTTTCCACATCTTATATCTCAAAACAAATAATGCTTGCTGTGATCCTCATTTCATTCAAGGGTACTACTCTCTAGACCAGAGGAGCCCCCTTACAATTCTCCACAGGTAGTGATGACCGGAGTGTTCAGTGCGACTAAGCAGGAATTATATGGTTGCCGCCATTATGCTTGATCTTACCGAAGGTAGGGTTGCGGGGCATGGTTGCCACGATGGCGACCAGTAGACCGTGATTGAGGAGACGGAACAATAATTAACCTACAATTCTCCCTCTCGGTCAACTGTTTCTCTGTCACTCTCTGTCTCTCTTCCCTCCTTCCCTCCCCCGTCTCTCAGACCTGAATGAGCATTGGAACTAAAGTAAATGTACATGTGAAAAGAAGCCAGGTGTGGAGAGCATGTCGAGAGCATCACTTGAGAGGTGAAGGTGGGTAGAACTCTGTGAGCAGGCTGCAGACCTGATCCAGGTACTGATTTCCAGGGCTTTTGTGCAAAGACCCCTGACTCAACTAAAGAAATGAGGAGGAAAATAAAGAAACAGATACAATTAACTTGGAATAAACCAAACAAACTAAGAAAAAGGAAAGGCAGTAATGGGTGGCCTGGCTTACAGAGGAGGGGCAGACATTTATCTGCCATTGCCTCCTCGGTTGAACACACAAACACACGCATGGGGGAGGGAGAGACAGAGACAGAGAGAGACAGAGAGACAGAGAGGAAGAGGCGAGACAGGGAACAGAGAGAGAGACAGACACAGAGAGAGAGAGACAGACAGACAGAGACAGAGGACACAGAAAATTCGATCTCTCTCTCTCTCTCTCTCTCTCTCTCTCTCTCTCTCTCTCTCTCTCTCATCACAGGCTGAGCTCAGGGACAGTGAGTTCCACACTCACTCAGAGAAAAACTCTGTCTCCAGTCACCCTCACCCACACGCCTTCAAAATGATCCATTGTACTATTTTAGATTTATGTCTGAAGACAGCCCTCTCCCTCCGCCTCCTCCTGTTACGTTGTAGAAACGTTTAATCCCTGACAGGGCCTCTCTACCCTGCCTTGATGATTCTGTTCCTGGATAAAAGATACACAAGCTTTATTATCTACAGGAAGCCTAATAGCACTAGAAGACCTGGGCAGGCAGATATCTACCCTCTAGGTTGTTAGTTTTGGGGGTTTGTTTGTTTGTTTTGTTTTTGTGTTTTTTTGTTGTTGTTTTTAATTTTTGATTTGTTTTTTATTTATCTGAGTATGCTGCAGTTATCTTCAGACACACCAGAAGAGATCAATCAGATCTCATTACGATGGTTGTGAGCTACCATGTGGTTGCTGGCAATTGAACTCAGGACGTCTGGAAGAGCAGTCAGTGCTCTTAACCGCTGAGCCATCTCTCCAGCCCCTGTTGTTTTTGTTTTGGTCAAAAACCTGGATTCTCGGGGTTGGGGATTTAGCTCAGTGGTAGAGCGCTTGCCTAGCAAGCGCAAGGCCCTGGGAAGAGCAAGGTCCCCAGCTCCGGAAAAAAAGAAAAGAGGAAGAAAAAACAAACAAAACAAACAAAACAAAAAATCTGGATTCTCAGGAGCTGTGTGGTGTGTCCTCTTATGTTCTGGTGCCCTCTTCTGGCATGCAGACATATAGGAATCAGAGAGAGCCCACATTTTTGTCCAGGAACAAACAAACTGCCAAACTGCCAAACAAACAACAAAGGATTGTAGGTTTTGACTGGCTCTGTAGGTTTCAGAGAAAGGCAGGGCAGACCTCTGTGAGTTTGGGACTAGACTACTCTACCGAGCAAGTTCCAGGGAGGGATTCCACAGGGCACAGTGGACTGGACAAAATTTTGACTTTGTAATTTTATTTTTTGCCCAATTGGGATTTATGATTTGATTGTCACAAAACATACCTTTCATTTTATTTTATTTTCGGCCAAAATTTCATTTTCTGTTTCACTTCCGATTTAACTTTTAATTTCTTGTCGCGCTTATGTTCGGATCGAGTTAATTCTCTGGGGAGCTGTGCCTTGCCACTGGTGCTGGCAGAAGGGGATCCCGAGATCTAGAGGTTCTGTGTGGTGGGCTGTGTGGCAGAGGAAAAATGAAATTAAGAGTATATAAATCTATGGATTTGTATAAGGAGAAACGTATGGTATGGTGGGAAGATGTAAGGGAGAGAAAAATAAAAAATAGATAGATAGATAGATAGATAGATAGATAGATAGATAGATAGATAGATAGATAGAGTGATTCATGCTCCCAGCCTCCTATGTGAGTTCCCCGAGGCGTTTTTACTCGCCAAATAAAGACTGCGGTGTTTCCCAACACACCATGTGAATGTCCGTGGCTGTCGAAATTATTTCATTTATGGTTTTCACGTTTGTCGTCCGTGTCACTTCAAGGCCATTGTGACTTCAGTCTTGTTATTGATTCATATAGCTTTCTATTTCTTTTCATTTTTCAAAACCTTTTTGTCTAAATTGTATTTGTCATTCACCTTGATTTAAACATTTATTAAAGTCCAGTTTGCCATTTATTCGTATTTACTGTTTTATTATTATTTTATAAATTTATTCCATCATTTCGTTTCAGTCGTCTATATTTGCCCTTCATCTCGTTCCCACTTTTCTCTTTTTTTCTTTTTTCTTTTTTCTTTTTCAGAGCTGGGGACTGAATCCAGGGCCTTGCATTTGCTAGGCAAGCACTCTACCACAGAGCTAAATCCCCAACCCCGTCGTTCCCACTTTATGTCTGTTAACATTTAATTGTTTTATCTCCCTTGTCCTTCTGTGTCCCTCGTCTTAATTTCTGCTTTATTGTTTTCTTTTTTTTTAAATTTATTTATTTAGCATGTGAGTACACTGTAGCTGTCTTCAGACACACTAGAAGAGGGCATCAGGTCTCATTACAGATGGTTGTGAGCCACCATGTGGTTGCTGGGATTTGAACTCAGGACCTCTGGGACGGTCAGTGCTCTTAACCGCTGAGCCATCTCTCCATCCCATCTGTTTTATTGTTTACATCGCACTTACTCTGTTTTTATGGCGATCTATTAACTTTTTCCATGTCAGTCGTCGGTATCTGTTGATCACCTTGATTTTTTTTTCTTTTTCTTTTTTTCGGAGCTGGGGATGAACCCAGGGCCTTACTCTTGCTAGGCAAGCGCTCTACCACTGAGCTAAATCCCCAACCCCGATCACCTTGATTTTTGTTTTATTGTTTATTCACATTGACTCTTTATTCATTATTATTTTTAAGTAAAATAAAATAAATAAAATTTAAATATGGTAAAAATATTTGTTAAACAGATATTAAAAGGGAGGTCTACAGCAGATTTTTAAACTAACGGGCACACACACACACACACACACACACACACACACACACACACACACACACAAATTTCTCCCAGAGGTCCTGAGTTCAATTACCAGCAACCACAAGGTGGCTGACAACCATCTGTAATGGGATCTGATGCTCTCTTCTGGTGTGTCTGAAAATAGCTACAGTGTACTCTTACGCAAAATAAAATAAATAAATCTTTAAAAAAATAAAATAAAATATGAGGTTGGCTCTCTTTTGCTCCTCTCTTTGCTCTTTTGCTCTTCCTCTCTTCCCCTCTTCCCCTTTGTCCCTTCTCTCCCCATTCCGTCCCAAATTCTCTCCACGGTGCTCATGATGGCCTTTACTCTCTTCTTCTACCTTTCTTCTCTCATTAAACCTCTCCGTGGAGGGGGGGAGGGGGTGTGTGTGAGTGGGGGGAGGGGGAATGAGGTTGACCAGTCTTCCTGTGTAACAGAGGTTTAAAAGGAGGCTGGTCGACAAAACGTTTTTTTGTGGTTTATTCTCTCTCTCTCTCTCTCTCTCTCTCTCTCTCTCTCTCTCTCTTTCTCCTCTCTCTTAATCAACTCGGAAGTCGATCTGCTGTCCCTTTTATTAAAAGCCAAAGTATTAAGTGGCGAGCCGATGTTTCAACTTTCACCATTCTGTTCCTTTCACCAAAAGAGGGGTTCTTTGGCTTTCCTTTCCTTTTTGAAACAAAACGAAAGGAGGAGCTCGACCAGTTGGCCTAGCTTCCCTGTTCCTTTTCCCTCTTCCACGGTATGCTCGATGAAATAAAGTAAATAAATGAAGTTTCTAGTTATGTATTTGTTTGGGAGACCCGACTCACCAAGAGAGGTTGCATCTTCCCGCTGCCGCCCCCCCCCCACACACACACACAAGGCCTCCTCCCTGTATGTGGGGGGGGGAGGGGTGGACAGGAGCTAGCTGAGGGGTGGGGTGGGGCGGGGCTGGAGAATATGAGGTTCCTGAAGGTCGTGTACTGCTGCTGCCTAGCACGCTTCAGTGCCTCTTTAGAGTTTAGAGTTTTCTAAAGTTTTCTGCCTGAAATCAGCGAGTGATGATTTCACTGTGAAATGATGTCTGATCATCGCTCTCGCTGTCCTGTCAGGGCTCCGGCTCCTGGCAAATGTCTGACTGAAGGAAACCTTAGTTAGACTCACACCCAGCTGTTTGGAAATGGTAATGGAGTTGATAGCACACCCTGGGGGAAGAGGCAGACTCCTTTTTGCTCACTCTCAATTCCCAGCCTCGCCCTGCCAGCTCGGGGATTTCTAAGTAAGGGTGAATCTGGACCATATATGTACAGGGTTTGGCGTTTCTGATTCATGTTTAATGTTTAGTTAAATAAAGCTTGTCAAGGGCTGGAGAGATGGCTCCGAGTTAGAGCACTCACCGCTCTGCTCTTCCAGAGGTCCTGAGTTCGATTCCACAGAAACCACATGGTGGCTCACAACCCTCTGCAAAGGGATATCCCATGCACTCTACTGCCCTGTGTATGTGAAAAGGGCTTTAGTGTACTCAATGTAAGTGAAAATAAATAAGTAAACCTTTAAAAGAATGAAACAAAATGAAGCTTGCAAAGAAATTGAGCATCTTAAAATGCCAGGCACGTTTATCCGCTCCTTTATTTTATTTCGTGTGTGGATCATGAGGTGGTTCCCCTTCCCTTAACCTCGACAGCCCAACTGGGACAGAAGTGCAAACTATCATCTACCTATCTGGGAGTGGAGTGGTTGGATACAGGGAGATGGAGCATTTGCAGTTAGTAAAGTTCTGATGTCGGTTTATTTCCTCATTTTTGGATAGATATCGGGGAGCCTTTTTTTTTTTTTAAGTACAAATTTTGTTTTCTGTGCAACATTCTGATCATAGTTTCCCATCGCAAAGCTCTTTCCAGATCCTCCTCCCCATCCACCACCCCGTACTAACCCAGGCCTGCCCTTAGATGTGGTTGATGCATACCCAGGTGAGTCTCCATTGGAGAAAGGACGATATTCCCATCTCCTATGACTGTCAATGGCCGATGACCTAAATGCCAGTGACTTCGGACTTGACTCCATTTTCCCCTCTGAGAACTGGGTTTGGATCTGTTGAACGCAGGCAGGCCCTCGGTTTGAAACAAACAAACAAACAAACAAACAAACAAACAAACAAACACACCAAAAAATATTTAAAGCAGGCAACAACTGCCTGCACGCCGGACTGTTGACTCCTCTTTGGAGATAGTACGATGTGAAACTTGCTTAATACAGTAGAGTCCACACAACACAAAGGGAACACTTTAACAAATTATGAAGGAGAGAGGGGGGGTATGTTTATCTACACTCCTCTTGTTTCTCAGACTAGGAACTGCTTCTCCTCTGTCTCTCGAGTGCTGGTGGCTTTGCTGCTGGTTTGGGGGTTGGGATAGGGATAGGAAGAGAAAAGGCTTGAGTGCTGATTTTAAAGCTCTCTCTCTCTCTAAAGCTCTCTCTCTCTAAAGCTCTCTCTCTCCCCCCCCTCCTTCTCTCTCTCTTTACACACACACACACACACACACACACACACACACACACACACACACACACACACACTGGAGAGGAAGACAGGAAGACCTATCTAGATGCAACGTGAAGAAGGCCTATGTCAGATGAGTTAATGGCTAGGGAACTGTTAGCTGGCTAGTCTGCCATTTTGTTGCAGTTGCTAGTATTATAAGGACACTTTCTCATTGGTTGTTTCTGCTGTTGCTGCCAGAATTCATTACATATTCTGTTAGGCTCTTCTGTGTGATAACACTCAGAAACCGAACACTGTAGGAGTCAGTCTAACTGCTTTCTTTGTTGTCTAGTTACCAGAATAATCTTGGACCTGAACTGAACACCCAGCAGCACTTCCCGCACCCACCCATGTATAAGCTTTTATAACCTGGACCACCAACACTAGAGCGACAGGGCAGACAGAGACTATTTGGAACCGGACTTCCATTTTGAGTTTTTGTTTGTGTTCTTGTTTTTTTCTCCTGTCCTGTCCTGTCCTGTCCTGTCCTGTCCCTGTCCTGTCCTCTCTGTCTGTCTGTCTGTCTGTCTGTCTGTCTGTCTGTCTGTAAATCCACACATATAGTTCTTTCCACATCTTATATCTCAAAACAAATAATGCTTGCTGTGATCCTCATTTCATTCAAGGGTACTACTCTAGACCAGGAGCCCCCTTACAATTCTCCACAGGTAGTGATGACCGGAGTGTTCAGTGCGACTAAGCAGGAGCCATATGGTTGCCGCCATTATGCTTGATCTTACCGAAGGTAGGGTTGCGGGGCATGGTTGCCACGATGGCGACCAGTAGACCGTGATTGAGGAGACGGAACAATAATTAACCTACAATTCTCCCTCTCCAGTCGCTGTTTCTCTGTCACTCTCCTGTCTCTCTTCCCTCCTTCCCTCCCCCTCTCAGACCTGAATGAGCATTGGAACTAAAGTAAATGTACAGTGAAAAGAAGCCAGGTGTGGTGCTGCATGTCTTTGATTGCATCACTTGAGAGGTGAAGGTGGGTAGAACTCTGTGAGCAGGCTGCACCTGATCAGGTACTGATTTCCAGGGCTTTTGTGCAAAGACCCCTGACTCAACTAAAGAAATGAGGAGGAAAATAGAAACGGAATACAATTAACTTGGAATAAACCAAACAAACTAAGAAAAAGGAAAGGCAGTAATGGAGTGGCCTGGCTTACAGAGGAGGGGCAGACATTTATCTGCCATTGCCTCTCGGTTGAACACACAAACACACGCATGGGGGAGGGGGAGAGACAGAGACAGAGAGAGACAGAGAGACAGAGAGAGGAAGAGAGACAGAGACAGGGAGACAGAGAGAGAGACAGACACAGAGAGAGAGACAGACAGACAGAGACAGAGAGACACAGAAAATTCGATCTCTCTCTCTCTCTCTCTCTCTCTCTCTCTCTCTCTCTCTCTCTCTCATCACAGGCTGAGCTCAGGGACAGTGAGTTCCACACTCACTCAGAAAAACTCTGTCTCCAGTCACCTCACCCCGCCTTCAAATGATCCATTGTACTATTTTAGATTTATGTCTGAGGAGCCCCTCTCCCTCCGCCTCCTCCTGTTACGTTGTAGAAACGTTTAATCCCAAACAGGGCTTCTCTCCTACCCTGCCTTGATGATTCTGTTCCTGGATAAAAGATACTGCAGCTTTATTATCTACAGGAAGCCTTAAATAGCACTAGAAGACCTGGGCAGGCAGATATCTACCCTCTAGGTTGTTAGTTTTGGGGGTTTTGTTTGTTTGTTTGTTTTTGTGTTTTTTGTTGTTGTTTTTAATTTTTTTAGATTTGTTTTTATTTATCTGAGTATGCTGCAGTTATCTTCAGACACACCAGAAGAGATCAATCAGATCTCATTACAGATGGTTGTGAGCCACCGTGGTTGCTGGCAATTGAACTCAGGACGTCTGGAAAGAGCGGTCAGTGCTCTGCCCGCTGAGCCATCTCTCCAGCCCCTGTTGTTGTTTTTGTTTTGGTCAAAAACCTGGATTCTCGGGGTTGGGGATTTAGCTCAGTGGTAGTGCCCAGCAAGCGCAAGGCCCTGGGAAGAGCAAGGGTCCCCAGCTCGGAAAAAAAGAAAAGAGGAAAAAAACAAACAAAACAAACAAAACAAAAAAAAACCCTCTGGATTCTCAGGAGCTGTGTGGTGTGTCCTCTTATGTTCTGGTGCCCTCTTCTGGCATGCAGACATATAGGAATCAGAAGGCCCACATTTTTGTCCAGGAACAAACAAACTGCCAAACTGCCAAACAAACAACAAAGGATTGTAGGTTTTGACTGGCTCTGTAGGTTTCAGAGCGGCAGGGCAGACCTCTGTGAGTTTGGGACTAGACTACTCTGCCGAGCAAGTTCCAGGAGGGATTCCACAGGAGCACAGTGGACTGGACAAAATTTTGACTTTGTAATTTTATTTTTGCCCAATTGGGATTTATGATTTGATTGTCACAAAACTTATACCTTTCATTTTATTTTATTTTCGGCCAAAATTTCATTTTCAGTTTCACTTCCGATTTAACTTTTAATTTCTTGTCGCGCTTATGTTCGGATCGAGTTAATTCTCTGGGGATGTGCCCTTGCCACTGGTGCTGGCAGAAGGGGATCCCGAGATCTAGAGGTTCTGTGTGGTGGGCTGTGTGGCAGAGGAAAAAAATGAAATTCTTCATATATAAATCTATGGATTTGTATAAGGAGAAACGTGTGGTATGGTGGGAAGATGTAGGGAGAGAAAAATAAAAAATAGATAGATAGATAGATAGATAGATAGATAGATAGATAGATAGATAGAGTGATTCATGCTCCCAGCCTCCTATGTACAGAGTTCCCCGAGGCGTTTTTACTCGCCAATAAAGACTGCGGTGTTTCCCAACACACCATGTGAATGTCCGCTGTCGAAATTATTTCATTTATGTTTTTCACGTTTGTCGTCCGTGTCACTTCAAGGCCATTGTGACTTCAGTCTTGTTATTGATTCATATATGCTTTCTATTTCTTTTCATTTTCAAAACCTTTTTGTCTAATTGTATTTGTCATTCACCTTGATTTAAACATTTATTAAAGTCAGTTTGCCATTTATTCGTATTTACTCGTATTTTATTATTATTTTATAAATTTATTCCATCATTTCGTTTCAGTCGTCTATATTTGCCCTTCATCTCGTTCCCGCTTTTCTTTTTTTTTTCTTTTTCTTTTTTCTTTTTTCCAGAGCTGGGGACTGAATCCAGGGCCTTGCATTTGCTAGGCAAGCACTCTACCACAGAGCTAAATCCCCAACCCCGTCGTTCCCACTTTATGTCTATTAACATTTAATTGTTTTATCTCCTTGTCCTTCTGTGTCCCTCGTCTTAATTTCTGCTTTATTGTTTTCTTTTTTTTTTTAAATTTATTTATTTAGCATGTGGTACACTGTGCTGTCAGACACACCAGAAGAGGGCATCAGGTCTCATTACAGATGGTTGTGAGCCACCATGTGGTTGCTGGGATTTGAACTCAGGACCTCTGGGAGAGCGGTCAGTGCTCTTAACCGCTGAGCCATCTCTCCATCCCATCTGTTTTATTGTTTACATCGCACTTACTCTGTTTTTATGGCGATCTATTAACTTTCCATGTCAGTCGTCGGTATCTGTTGATCACCTTGATTTTTTTTTTCTTTTTCTTTTCGGAGCTGGGGACCGAACCCAGGGCCTTACTCTTGCTAGGCAAGCGCTCTACCACTGAGCTAAATCCCCAACCCCGATCACCTTGATTTTTGTTTTATTGTTTATTCACATTGACTCTTTATTCATTATTATTTTTAAGTAAAATAAAATAAATAAAATTTAAGATATGGTAAAAATATTTGTCCAAACAGATATTAAAAGGGAGGTCTACAGCAGATTTTTAAACTAACGGGCACACACACACACACACACACACACACACACACACACACACACACACACAAATTTCTCCCAGAGGTCCTGAGTTCAATTACCAGCAACCACAAGGTGGCTGACAACCATCTGTAATGGGATCTGATGCTCTCTTCTGGTGTGTCTGAAAATAGCTACAGTACTCTTACGCATAAATAAAATAAATAAATCTTTAAAAAAAATAAAATAAAATATGAGGTTGGCTCTCTTTGCTCCTCTCTTTGCTCTTTTGCTCTTCCTCTCTTCCCCTCTTCCCCTTTGTCCCTTCTCTCCCCATTCCCCTCCCAAATTCTCTCCACGTGCTCATGACTGGCCTTTACTCTCTTCTTCTACCTTTCTTCTCTCATTAAACCTCTCCGTGGAGGGGGAGGGGTGTGTGTGTGAGTGGGGGGAGGGGGAAGGGTTGACAGTCTTCCTGTGTAACAGAGGTTTAAGGAGGCTGGTCGACAAAACGTTTTTTTGTGGTTTTTATTCTCTCTCTCTCTCTCTCTCTCTCTCTCTCTCTCTCTCTCTCTCTCTCTCTTTCTCTCTCTCTTAATCAACTCGGAGTCGATCTGCTGTCCCTTTTATTAAAAGCCAAAGTATTAAGTGGCGAGCCGATGTTTCAACTTTCACCATTCTGTTCCTTTCACCAAAAAGAGGGTTCTTTGGCTTTTCCTTTCCTTTTGAAACAAACGAAAGGAGGAGCTCGACCCTTGGCCTCCCTGTTCCTTTTCCCTCTTCCACGGTATGCTCGATGAAATAAAGTAAATAAATGAAGTTTCTAGTTATGTATTTGTTTGGGAGACCCGAACTCCTCTCAAGAGAGAGTTGCATCTTCCCGCTGCCGCCCCCCCCCCCCCACACACACACAAGGCCTCCTCCCTGTATGTGGGGGGAGGGGAGGGGGTGGACAAGAGCTAGCTGAGAGGTGGGGTGGGGCGGGGCTGGAGAATATGCAGGTTCTGAGGTCAGTCGGGGAAGTACTGCTGCTGCCCTAGCACGCTTCAGTGCCTCTTTAGAGTTTAGAGTTTCTAAAGTTTTCTGCCTGAAATCAGATGATGATTTCACTGTGAAATGATGTCTGATCATCGCTCTCGCTGTCCTGTCAGGGCTCCGGCTCCTGGCAAATGTCTGACTGAAGGAAACCTTAGTTAGACTCACACCCAGCTGTTTGGAAATGGTAATGGGTTGATAGCACACCCTGGGGGAAAGAGGCAGACTCCCTTTTTTGCTCCTCTCAATTCCCAGCCTCGCCCTGCCAGCTCGGGGATTTCTAAGTAGGGGTGAATCTGGACCATATATGTACAGGGTTTGGCGTTTCTGATTCATGTTTAATGTTTAGTTAAATAAAGCTTGTCAAGGGCTGGAGAGATGGCTCCGAGGTTAAGAGCACTCACCGCTCTGCTCTTCCAGAGGTCCTGAGTTCGATTCCACAGAAACCACATGGTGGCTCACAACCCTCTGCAAAGGGATATCCCATGCACTCTACTGCCCTGTGTATGTGAAAAGGGCTTTAGTGTACTCAATGTAAGTGAAAATAAATAAGTAAACCTTTAAAAGAATGAAACAAAATGAAGCTTGCAAAATTGAGCATCTTAAAATGCCAGGCACGTTTATCCGCTCCTTTATTTTATTTCGTGTGTGGATCACATAACCACAGAGGTGGTTCCCCTTCCCTTAACCTCGACAGCCCAACTGGGACAGAAGTGCAAACTATCATCTACCTATCTGGGAGTGGAGTGGTTGGATACAGGGAGATGGAGCATTTGCAGTTCGTGGATTCTGATGTCGGTTTTTATTTCCTTTCATTTTTGGATAGATATCGGAGCCTTTTTTTTTTTTAAGTACAAATTTTGTTTTCTGTGCAACATTCTGATCATAGTTTCCCATCGCAAAGCTCTTCCAGATCCTTCCTCCCCATCCACCACCCCGTACGCCCAGCCTGCCCTGCGATGTGGTTGATGCATACCCAGGTGAGTCTCCATTGGAGAAAGGACGATATTCCCATCTCCTATGACTGTCAATGGCCGATGACCTAAATGCCAGTGACTTCGGACTTGACTCCATTTTCCCCTCTGAGAACTGGGTTGGATCTGTTGAACGCAGGCAGGCCCTCGGTTTGAAACAAACAAACAAACAAACAAACAAACAAACAAACAAACACACCAAAAAATATTTAAAGCAGGCAACAACTGCCTGCACGCCAGAGACTGTTGACTCCTCTTTGGAGATAGACGATGTGAAACTTGCTTAATACAGTAGAGTCCACACAACACAAGGGAACACTTTAACAAATTATGAAGGAGGGGGGTATGTTTATCTACCTCCTCTTGTTTCTCAGACTAGAGATTTCATCTTCCTCTGTCTCTCGAGTGCTGGTGGCTTTGCTGCTGGTTTGGGGGGTTGGGATAGGGATAGGAAGAGAAAAGGGTGCTGATTTTAAAGCTCTCTCTCTCCGCTCTCTCTCTCTAAGCTCTCTCTCTCTCTCCCCCCTCCTTCTCTCTCTCTTTACACACACACACACACACACACACACACACACACACACACACACACACACACACTGGAGAGGAGGAAGACAGGAAGACCTATCTAGATGCAACGTGAAGAAGGCCTATGTCAGATGAGTTAATGGCTAGGAACTGTTAGCTGGCTAGTCTGCCATTTTGTTGCAGTTGCTAGTATTATAAGGACACTTTCTATTGGTTGTTTCTGCTGTTGCTGCCAAATTCATTACATATTCTGTTAGGCTCTTCTGTGTGATAACACACTCAGAAACCGAACACTGTAGGAGTCAGTCTAACTGCTTTCTTTGTTGTCTAGTTACCCGCAATAATCTTGGACCTGAACCCAAACACCCAGCAGCACTTCCCGCACCCACCCATATAAGCTTTTATAACCTGGACCACCACCACTAGAGCGACAGGGCAGACAGAGACTATTTGGAACCGGACTTCCATTTTGAGTTTTTGTTTGTGTTCTTGTTTCTCCTGTCCTGTCCTGTCTGTCCTGTCCCTGTCCTGTCTGTCCTCTCTGTCTGTCTGTCTGTCTGTCTGTCTGTCTGTCTGTCTGTAAATCCCCACCTATAGTTCTTTCCACATCTTATATCTCAAAACAAATAATGCTTGCTGTGATCCTCATTTCATTCAAGGGTACTACTCTCTAGACCAGAGGAGCCCCCTTACAATTCTCCACAGGTAGTGATGACCGGAGTGTTCAGTGCGACCTTAGCGGAATTATATGGTTGCCGCCATTATGCTTGATCTTACCGAAGTAGGGTTGCGAGGCATGGTTGCCACGATGGCGACCAGTAGACCGTGATTGAGGGACGGAACAATAATTAACCTACAATTCTCCCTCTCGGTCAACTGTTTCTCTGTCACTCTCTGTCTCTCTTCCCTCCTTCCCTCCCCGTCTCTCAGACCTGAATGAGCATTGGAACTAAAGTAAATGTACGTGTGAAGAAGAACCAGGTGGGTGCTGCATGTCTTGATTGCATCACTTGAGAGGTGAAGGTGGGTAGAACTCTGTGAACCCGAGGCTGCAGACCTGGTCAGGGTACTGATTTCCAGGGCTTTTGTGCAAAACCCCTGACTCAACTAAAGAAATGAGGAGGAAAATAAAGAACCAGATACAATTAACTTGGAATAAACCAAACAAACTAAGAAAAAGGAAAGGCAGTAATGGAGTGGCCTGGCTTACAGAGGAGGAGGCAGACATTTATCTGCCATTGCCTCCTCGGTTGAACACACAAACACACGCATGGGGGAGGGGGGAGAGACAGAGACAGAGAGAGACAGAGAGACAGAGAGAGGGAAGAGAGACAGAGACAGGGAGACAGAGAGAGAGACAGACACAGAGAGAGAGAGACAGACAGACAGAGACAGAGAGACACAGAAAATTCGATCTCTCTCTCTCTCTCTCTCTCTCTCTCTCTCTCTCTCTCTCTCTCTCTTCACAGGCTGAGCTCAGGGACAGAGTTCCACACTCTCCAGAGAAAAAACTCTGTCTCCAGTCACCCTCACCCACACGCCTTCAAAACGTCCATTGTACTATTTTAGATTTATGTCTGAGGAGCCCCTCTCCCTCCGCCTCCTCCTGTTACGTTGTAGAAACGTTTAATCCCAAACAGGGCTTCTCTCCCTGCCTTGATGATTCTGTTCCTGGATAAAAGATACACAAGCATTATCTACAGGAAGCCTTAAATAGCTAGAAGACCTGGGCAGGCAGATATCTACCTCTAGGTTGTTAGTTTTGGGGGTTTTTGTTTGTTTGTTTGTTTTGTGTTTTTTGTTGTTGTTTTAATTTTTTTAGATTTGTTTTTTATTTATCTGAGTATGCTGCAGTTATCTTCAGACCACCAGAAGAGATCAATCAGATCTCATTACAGATGGTTGTGAGCCACCATGTGGTTGCTGGCAATTGAACTCAGGACGTCTGGAAGAGCAGTCAGTGCTCTTAACCGCTGAGCCATCTCTCCAGCCCCTGTTGTTGTTTTTTGTTGGTCAAAAACCTGGATTCTCGGGAGTTGGGGATTGAGCTCAGTGGTAGGGCACACAGCAAGCGCAAGGCCCTGGGAAGGGCAAGGTCCCCAGCTCCGGAAAACGAAAAGGGAAGAAACAAACAAAACAAACAAAACAAAAAAAAACCCTCTGGATTCTCAGGAGGCTGTGTGGTGTGTCCTCTTATGTTCTGGTGCCCTCTTCTGGCATGCAGACATATAGGAATCAGAGACGGGCCACATTTTGTCCGGAACAAACAAACTGCCAGCTGCCAAACAAACCAAAGGATTGTAGGTTTTGAGGCTCCGTAGGTTTCAGAAAGGCAGGGCAGACCTCTGTGAGTCTGGGACTAGACGCTCTACCGAGCAAGCTCCAGGGAGTTCCACAGGAGCACAGTGGAGGCAAATTTTGACTTTGTAATTTTATTTTTTGCCCAATTGGGATTTATGATTTGATTGTTCCCATTATACCTTTCATTTTATTTTATTTTCGGCCAAAATTTCATTTTCAGTTTCACTTCCGATTTAACTTTTTAATTTCTTGTCGCGCTTATGGGATCGAGTTAATTTCTGGGGAGCCCCGCCAGGTGCTGGCAGAGGATCCCGAGATCTAGAGGTTCTGTGTGGTGGGCTGTGTGGCAGGAGTAAAATGAAATTAAGAACATATATAAATCTATGGATTTGTATAAGGAGAAACGAGAATGTTGTAAGGGAGAGTAAAAAATAGATAGATAGATAGATAGATAGATAGATAGATAGATAGATAGAGAGATAGGTGTTCATGCTCCCAGCCCCTATGTAGTTCCCCGAGGCGTTTTTACTCGCCAAATAAAGACCGCGGTGTTTCCCACACACCATGTGAATGTCCGTGGCTGGCGAAATTATTTCATTTATGTTTTTCACGTTTGTCGTCCGCGTCACTTCAAGGCCATTGTGACTTCAGTCTTGTTATTGATTCATATATGCTTTCTATTTCTTTTCATTTTTCAAAACCTTTTTGTCTAAATTGTATTTGTCATTCACCTTGATTTAAACATTTATTAAAGTCCAGTTTGCCATTTATTCGTATTCCTCGTATTTTATTATTATTTTATAAATTTATTCCATCATTTCGTTTGCAGTCGTCTATTTCTTGCCTTCATCTCGTTCCCGCTTTTCTTTTTTTTTTCTTTTTTCTTTTCTTTTTCAGAGCTGAGGACTGAATCCAGGGCCTTGCATTTGCTAGGCAAGCACTCTACCACAGAGCTAAATCCCAACCCCGTCGTTCCCACTTTATGTCTGTTAACATTTAATTGTTTTATCTCCCCTTGTCCTTCTGTGTCCCTCGTCTTAATTTCTGCTTTATTGTTTTCTTTTTTTTAATTTATTTTTTAACGCATGTGAGTACTGTAGCTGTCTTCAGACACACCAGAAGAGGGCATCAGGTCTCATTACAGATGGTTGTGAGCCACCATGTGGTTGCTGGGATTTGAACTCAGGACCTGGGAGCGGTCAGTGCTCTTAACCGCTGAGCCATCTCTCCATCCCATCTGTTTTATTGTTTACATACTTACTCTGTTTTTATGGCGATCTATTAACTTTCCATGTCAGTCGTCGGTATCTGTTGATCACCTTGATTTTTTTTTTTCTTTTTCTTTTTTCGGAGCTGGGGACCGAACCCAGGGCCTTACTCTTGCTAGGCAAGCATCACCACTGAGCTAAGTCCCCAACCCGATCACCTTGATTTTGTTTTATTGTTTATTTACATTGACTCTTTATTCATTATTATTTTTAAGTAAAATAAAATAAATAAAATTTAAATATGGTAAAAATATTTGTTAAACAGATATTAAAAGGGAGGTCTACAGCAGATTTTTAAACTAACAGACACACACACACACACACACACACACACACACACACACACACACACACACAATTTCTCCCAGAGGTCCTGAGTTCAATTACCAGCAACCACAAGGTGGCTGACAACCATCTGTAATGGGGATCTGATGCTCTCTTCTGGTGTGTCTGCTACAGTGTACTCTTACGCATAAATAAAATAAATAAATCTTTAAAAAAATAAAATAAAATATGAGGTTGGCTCTCTTTGCTCCTCTCTTTGCTCTTTGCTCTTCTCTCTTCCCCTCTTCCCCTTTGTCCCTTCTCTCCCCATTCCCCTCCCAAATTCTCTCCACGTGCTCATGACTGGCCTTTACTCTCTTCTTCTACCTTTCTTCTCTCATTAAACCTCTCCCGTGGAGGGGAGGGGTGTGTGTGTGAGTGGGGGGAGGGGGAATGAGGGTTGACCAGTCTTCCTGTGTCGGGGTTTAAAAGGAGGCTGGTCGACAAAACGTTTTTGTGGTTTTATTCTCTCTCTCTCTCTCTCTCTCTCTCTCTCTCTCTCTCTCTCTCTTTCTCTCTCTCTTAATCAACTCGGAAGTCGTCTGCTGTCCCTTTTATTAAAAGCCAAAGGGGTGGCGAACGATGTTTCAACTTTCACCATTCTGTTCCTTTCACCAAAAAGGGGTTCTTTGGCTTTTCCCTTTCCTTTTGGAAACAAAACGAAAGGAGGCTCGACCAGTTGGCCTAGCTTCCCTGTTCCTTTTCCCTCTTCACGGTATGCTCGATGAAAAAAAGTAAATAAATGAAGTTTCTAGTTATGTATTTGTTTGGGAGCCCGAACTCTCTCTCGAGAGAAGTTGCATCTTCCCGCTGCCGCCCCCCCCCCCCACACACACACACCGACCACTCCTCCTGTGTGGGAGGGGAGGGTGGACAGGAGGCTAGCTGAGAGGGGGTGGGGTGGGGCAGGGCTGGAGAATATGCAGGTTCTGAAGGTCAGTCAGGAAATGCCTGCTGCCCTGCTTGCTTCAGTGCCTCTTCAGTTTGGGTTTCCAAGTTTTCTGCCTGAAATCAGCGAGTGATGATTTCACTGTCCTGATTCTGATCATCGCTCTCGCTGTCCTGTCAGGGCTCCGGCTCCTGGCAAATGTCTGACTGAAGGAAACCTTAGTTAGACTCACACCCAGCTGTTTGGAAATGGTAATGGAGTTGATAGCACACCCTGAGGAAAGAGGCAGACTCCCTTTTTGCTCACTCTCAATTCCCGCCTCGCCCTGCCAGCTCGGGGATTTCTAAGTAAGGAGAATCTGGACCATATATGCCGAGTTTGTTTCTGAGTTCCATGTTTAATGTTTAGTTAAATAAAGCTTGTCAAGGGCTGGAGAGATGGCTCCGAGGTTAAGAGCACTCACCGCTCTGCTCTTCGGGTCCTGGGTTCATTCACAGCTCCCATGGCTGCCTCTGCAAAGGATATCCCATGCACTCTACTGCCTGTGTATGTGAAACTTTGGTGTCCTCAATATAAGTGAAAAATAAACCTTTAAAAGAATGAAACAAAATGAACCGAGGAAAAGCATTTAAAATGCCAGGCACGTTTATCCGCTCCTTTTATTTTATTTCGTGTGTGAATCACATAACTAGAGGTGGTTCCCCTTCCCTTAACCTCGACAGCCCAACTGGGACAGAAGTGCAAACTATCATCTACCTATCTGGGGTGCCGCAGAGAGATGGAGCATTTGCAGTGTCAAAGTTCTGATCATTTTTTATTTATTTTGTTTGGATAGATATGGGAGCCTTTTTTTTTTTTAAGTACAAATTTTGTTTTCCTATGCAACATTCTGATCATAGTTTCCCATCGCAAGCTCTTTCCAGATCCTTCCTCCCCATCACCACCCCGTACTAACCCAGGCCTGCCCTTAGATGTGGTTGATGCATACCCAGGTGAGTCTCATTGGAGAAAGGACGTCTTCCTCTCTCTGACTATAATGCCGATGACTAAATGCCAGTGACTTCGGACTTGACTCCATTTTCCCCTCTGAGAACTGGGTTTGGATCTGTTGAACGCAGGCAGGCCCTCGGTTTTGAAACAAACAAACAAACAAACAAACAAACAAACAAACAAACACACCAAAAAATATTTAAAGCAGGCAACAACTGCCTGCCAACTGTTGACTCCTCTTTGGAGATAGTACGATGTGAAACTTGCTTAATACAGTAGAGTCCACACAACACAAAGGGAACACTTTAACAAATTATGAAGGAGAGAGGGGGGGGGTATGTTTATCTACCTCCTCTTGTTTCAGACCTAAATTTCATCTTCCTCTGTCTCAGTGCTGGTGGCTTTGCTGCTGGTTTGGGGGGGGGGTTGGGATAGGGATAGGAAGAGAAAAGGCTTGGTGCTGATTTTAAAGCTCTCTTCTCTCCTTCTAAAGCTCTCTCTCTCTAAAGCTCTCTCTCTCTCTCCCCCCTCCTTCTCTCTCTCTTTACACACACACACACACACACACACACACACACACACACACACACACACACACTGAGAGAGAGGGCAGGAAGACCTATCTAGATGCAACGTGAAGGCCTATAAGGATACGTTAATGGCTAGGGAACTGTTAGCTGGCTAGTCTGCCATTTTGTTGCAGTTGCTAGTATTATAAGGACACTTTCTCATTGGTTGTTTCTGCTGTTGCTGCCACAGGCCCGTCTGTTGGGCTCTTCTGTGTGATAACACACTCAACCGAACACTGTAGGAGTCAGTCTAACTGCTTTCTTTGTTGTCCTGTGTTACCCGCAATAATCTTGGACCTGAACTGAACACCCAGCAGCACTTCCCGCACCCCCCATGTATAGCTTTTATAACCTGGACCACCAACACTAGAGCGACAGGGCAGACAGAGACTATTTGAACCGGACTTTGTTTTGGGGTTTTGTTTGTGTTCTTGTTTTTCTCTGTCCTGTCCTGTCCTGTCCTGTCCTGTCTGTCCTGTCCTCTCTGTCTGTCTGTCTGTCTGTCTGTCTGTCTGTCTGTCTGTAAATCCACACAACCACACTCACACACTCTTATGTATCTCAAACAATAATGCTTGCTGTGTCCTCATTTCATTCAAATGCTACTCTCTAGACCAGAGGAGCCCCCTTTTCTCACAGGTAGTGGCGACCGGAGTGTTCAGTGCGACTAAGCAGGAATTATATGGTTGCCGCCATTATGCTTGATCTTGAAGGTGGTTGCGGGCATGGTTGCCATAGGCGACCAGTAGACCGTGATTGAGGAGACGGAACAATAATTAACCTACAATTCTCCCTCTCGGTCAACTGTTTCTCTGTCACTCTCTGTCTCTCTTCCCTCCTTCCCTCCCCGTCTCTCAGACCTGAATGAGCATTGAACTAAAGTAAATGTACATGGGAAGCGGGTGTGGTGCTGCATGTCTTTGATTGCATCACTTGAGAGGGTGAAGGTGGGTGAACTCTGTGAACGGGCCCGGACACCCAGGTACTGATTTCAGGGCTTTTGTGCAGGACCCCTGACTCAACTAAAGAAATGAGGAGGAAAATAAAACAGATACAATTAACTTGGAATGGCCAATTAAACTAAGAAAAAGGAAGGCAGTAATGGAGTGGCCTGGCTTACAGAGGAGGGGCAGACATTTATCTGCCATTGCCTCCTCGGTTGAACACACAAACACACGCATGGGGGAGGGGGAGAGACAGAGACAGAGAGAGACAGAGACAGAGAGGGAGAGAGAGACAGAGACAGGGAGACAGAGAGAGAGACAGACACAGAGAGAGAGACAGACAGACAGAGACAGAGAGACACAGAAATTCAGATCTCTCTCTCTCTCTCTCTCTCTCTCTCTCTCTCTCTCTCTCATCACAGGCTGAGCTCAGACAGTGAGTTCCCTCACTCAGAGAAAAACTCTGTCTCAGTCACCCTCACCCGCCTTCAAAATGATCATTGTACTATTTTAGATTTATGTCTGAGGAGCCCCTCTCCTCCGCCTCCTCTGTTACGTTGTAGAAACGTTTAATCCCAAACAGGGCTTCTCTCCTACCCTGCCTTGATGATTTGTTCCTGGATAAAAGATACACAAGCTTTATTATCTACAGGAAGCCTTAAATAACACCCAGAAGGCCTGGGCAGGCAGATATCTACCCTCTGGTTTGTTAGTTTTGGGGTTTGTTTGTTTGTTTGTTTTTGTGTTTTTAATTGTTTTTAATTTTTTAGGTTTTTATTTATCTGAGTATCTGCAGTTATCTTCGACACACCAGAAGAGGATCAATCAGATCTCATTACAGATGGTTGCCGCCTGTGTGGATGCTGGCTGATGAACTCAGGACGTCTGGAAGAGCAGTCAGTGCTCTTAACCGCTGAGCCATCTCTCCAGCCCCTGTTGTGTTTTTTGTTTTGGTCAAAAACCTGGATTCTCGGGGTTTGGGATTTAGCTCCGGGTAGGCTGCCTGCAGCGCAGAGGCCTGGGAAGAGCAAGGTCCCCAGCTCCGGAAAAAAGAAAAGGAAGAAAAAACAAACAAAACAAACAAAACAAAAAAAAACCCTCTGGATTCTCAGGAGCTGTGTGGTGTGTCCTCTTATGTTCTGGTGCCCTCTTCTGGCATGCAGACATATAGGAATCAGGGAAGCCCACATTTTTGTCCAGGAACAAACAAACTGCCAAACTGCCAAACAAACAACAAAGGATTGTAGGTTTTGACTGGCTCTGTAGGTTTCAGAGAAAGGCAAGGCAGACCTCTGTGAGTTTGGGACTAGACTACTCTGGTGCGAGTTCCAGGAGGGATTCCACAGGAGCACAGTGGACTGGACAAAATTTTGACTTTGTAATTTTATTTTTGCCCAATTGGGATTTATGATTTGATTGTCACAAAAACTTATACCTTTCATTTTATTTTATTTTCGGCCAAAATTTCATTTTCAGTTTCACTTCCGATTTAACTTTTAATTTCTTGTCGCTTATGTTCGGATCGGTTAATTCTCTGGGGAGCTGTGCCCTTGCCACTGGTGCTGGCAGAAGGGGATCCCGAATCTAGAGGTTCTGTGTGGTGGGCTGTGTGGCAGGAAAAAATGAAATTAAGAACATATGTAAATCTATGGATTTGTATAAGGAGAAACGTATGGTATGGTGGGAAGGTAAGGGAAGAAAAATAAAAAATAGATAGATAGATAGATAGATAGATAGATAGATAGATAGATAGATAGATAGAGTGATTCATTGCTCCCAGCCTCCTATGTACAGAGTTCCCCGAGGCGTTTGCTCGCCAAATAAAGACTGCGGTGTTTTTCCCAGCACACCATGTAGATGTCCGTGGCTGTCGGGGTATTTCGTTGTAACACACGTTTGTCGTCCGTGTCACTTCAAGGCCATTGTGACTTCAGTCTTGGTATTGATTCATATATGCTTTCTATTTCTTTTCATTTTTCAAAACCTTTTTGTCTAAATTGTATTTGTCATTCACCTTGGTTAAACATTTATTAAAGTCCAGTTACCATTGTTCGTATTTACTCGTATTTTATTATTATTTTATAAATTTATTTCATCATTTCGACTCAGTCGTCTATATTTGCCCTTCATCTCGTTCCCGCTTTTCTTTTTTCTTTTTTCTTTTTCTTTTTT
>NW_028238833.1:280000-320000 GCF_021556685.1 Rattus norvegicus
CCAAAAAATATTTAAAGCAGGCAACAACTGTCTGCACGCCAAGAGACTGTTGACTCCTCTTTGGAGCTAGTACGATGTGAAACTTGCTTATCCAACACAAAGGGAACACTTTAACAAATTGTGAAGGAGAAGGGGGTATGTTTATCTACCTCCTCTTGTTTCTCAGACCAGAGATTTCATCTTCCTCTGTCTCTCGAGTGCTGGTGGCTTTGCTGCTGGTTTGGGGGGGGGGAGGGATAGGGAGGAAGAAAAGGCTTGAGTGCTGATTTTAAAGCTCTCTCTCTCTCTCAAGCTCTCTCTCTCTAAAGCTCTCTCTCTCTCCACCCCTCCTTCTCTCTCTCTTTACACACACACACACACACACACACACACACACACACACACACACACTCACTCATCCCATGAAAGAGAAATGAAAAGGAAGGCACCCATGGTGATGCATGACTTTGATCTCACTTTGGTCTCAGCACTGGAGAGGAAGATAGGAAGACCTATCTAGATGCAACGTGAAGAAGCCTATGTCAGATGAGTTAATGGCTACAGAACTGTTAGCTGGCTAGTCTGCCATTTTGTTGCAGTTTAAAATATATAAGGACACTTTCTCATTGGTTGAGCTGTTGCTGCCAGAATTCATTACATATTCTGTTAGGCTCTTCTGTGTGATAACACACTCAGAAACCGAACACTGTAGGAGTCAGTTAACTGCTTTCTTTGTTGCTCTAGTTACCCGCAATAATCTTGGATGAACTGAACACCCAGCAGCACTTCCCGCACCCACCCATGTATAAGCTTTTTACCTGGACCACCAACACTAGAGCGACAGGGCAGACAGAGCTATTTGAACCGGACTTCCATTTTGAGTTTTTGTTTGTGTTCTTGTTTTTTTCTCCTGTCTGCCTGTCCTGTCCTGTCCTGTCCTGTCCTGTCCTGTCCTCTCTGTCTGTCTGTCTGTCTGTCTGTCTGTCTGTCTGTCTGTAAATCCACATATAGTTCTTTCCCACATCTTATATCTCAAAACAAATAATGCTTGCTGTGATCCTCATTTCATTCAAGGGTACTACTCTCTAGACCAGAGGAGCCCCCACCACCTCCACAGGTAGTGATGACGGAGGTGATCCACTAAGCAGGAATTATATGGTTTGTCATTCCTGCTGATCTTACCGAAGGTGGGGTTGATGGTTGCCACGATGGCGACCAGTAGACCGTGATTGAGGAGACGGAATAATATGCCTAGTTCTCCCTCCTCTGTCAACTGTTTCTCTGTCCTCTCTGTCTCTCTTCCCTCTTTCCTCCCCCGTCTCTCAGACTGAATGCTCTCTGTTGAACACACAAACACACGCGCCGAGAGAGCGAGAGAGCGAGAGAGCGAGAGAGAGCGAGAGAGCGAGAGAGCGAGAGAGCGAGGAGCGAAAGCGAGAGAGGAGAGAGAGAGAGAGAGAGAGAGAGAGAGATCTGTTAATCTGTTTGTCTCACTCTAGTTTTCAGAACTTTATGAAAGAAAGAAACTGGTAGCTGTAGGCTGGTAGCTGCTGGCTGTTAAAGGTCTAGGTAAAACAATGTGATGGCCTAAGAGGAAAATAAAGAAACAGATACAATTAACTGTTAAGGCCTAGATGCCGTGTGAATGAGGCCTACATCAGATTGGTTAAGATAACTGTCACCTGGCTAGCCTGCCATTTTAATATTGCAAGGATTTCTCATAGGTTGTTTCCTGTACTGCCAGAGTTCATTACATATTCTGTTAGGTTCTGTATGACACACTCAGAAACCAAACATTGTAGAATCCAGTGTGTCCTTGAGTGCGTGTCTACAATGCGTGCGTGCGTGTCGTGTGTCTGTGCATGCGTGTGTCCATGGCCATGCTACCACTCCAGATTTGTGTTTCAGAGATCTTTACTTATTTATTTTCCTGCCTTGGCTTGTGTAGCACTAAGTCACCACACTTCCCGAAAAGCAAAATGAAACAAAACAAAACAAAATCCACCAACAAATGGACCAAACCCAAACCCCAAGCCAGACAAACAAATGTTCCTGCTAGTAATGTATAGTTACAACAGAGAGAGTGGAATCTTGAATGAACAAAACTAGAATACCCAGTCTGCCTGTTTCCCCTCTTCCACCCTCCCCTGCCCCCAGCCCATCCCCTGAGCTGGTCTGGCATGTTCTCTGGACCCTGGGGGTGCGGTGAACCAGCTTCTTGCTAAGCTCTGTAGTGTATAAACTTGGTAACTCTAGAAAGCAGGAGCTGAAAATGTGCAGATAAGGTGGTGGTCGAGCTGTGTGTGTGTTGGTGTGGGAGGAGCCTTGGGTAACTGCTCAATGTCAGGCTGAAACTCTGTGCTTATGATGTATCTTTTGGTTTATTGAGTTTACTTACTGTCTATTGGGTTTGCATTTATTTTTATTGATTTTTGATATTTGTTTCTATTTTGACCTGGCTAAATGACTGACTGACTGACTGACAATGACTAAGTCTACCTGGCATACAGGAGGATTCAAGGACGAATGATTGTTTAAGTGGGCAAAAATAAGTAAGTAAGTAAGTAAATGAAGTAGTAAGTAATTACAATGGGGGTTGGGGATTTAGCTCAGTGGTAGAGCGCTTGCCTAGCAAGTGCAAGGCCTGGGTTCTGTCCCCAGCTCAAAAAAAAAAAGAAAGAAAAAGTAAGTATGTAGTAAGTAAGTAAGTAAGTAAGTAAGTAAATAAATAAATAAATAAATAAATAAATAAATAAATAAATACGATCATTTAGAAGTAATAGGCAGAAGGAGAACCTGCTGGCTGTGGATGGTCTGAGGCTTCTGGCTGCTTTTAGGTGCCTCTTCACCTTTCTGCACGTGCAAACTGAGTTTAATTAAGTTCTGTTTCCCTAGAGGCTGGGAAAGGAGAAACAGAAGTGACCTGGAACATCAGGGCTAATGGCCGGCTGCTTCCATCTTGGTGAGGTCAGGTTGTCAGCCAAAGCTGGCTGCCAACCATCCACAGTTGAATCCAAAGTGCCCAAATGGGACACTATAACAAATCATGTATACAGATTTGTGTATATAGAAAACATTTTCCTTTCTCTTCTTTTCTTTTCTTGAGAAATTCAGCTGGTCCAGTGTCTTTCCTCGGTGTGTCCCTCTGTCATCTCTCTCTCTCTGTCTCTTTGTCTTGCTGTCTCTGTCTGTCTCTGTCTGTCTCTGTCTCTGTCTCTGTCTCTGTCTCTGTCTCTCTCTCTCTCTCTCTCTCTCTCTGTGTGTGTGTGTGTGTGTGTGTGTGTGTGTTCCTTAATCTCAGCTGCACTACTCATCCAATCGATTTTCCTCTCCCCTTGTCTCCTTCACATGGCTATTACCCCACCTTAAACAGCACAGGAAGGCCTGGCAGGCAGATATCTACCCTCTATGCTGTCAGAATTTTTTTTTTTTTTTTTTTTTTAAAGTCAGCCTGGATTCTCAGGAGCCATGTGGTGTGTCCTCCTAGGTTCTGGTGCCCTCTTCTGGCATGCAGACATATAGTCAGCAGAGAGAGCTGTGTGGGTGGCTGAGGCAGGCAAGTGGACCTCTGAGCTTGGGCTAGATAAGTCTACAGACACGAAGTTCCATGACTGCCTGGGCTATACCAAAAGAAACGTACCTTGAGGCAAAACAAAACAAAGCAGAAAAGGTTCTGCTTTTATTTTACAGACATGTGTTCTCTCTAGTCCTATTGACTATAGAAGTTTGATCATGAAGTCACATTGATTTTTATTACAGAGTTTATTGTGTGTGTGTGTGTGTGTGAGAGAGAGAGAGAGAGAGAGAGAGAGAGAGAGAGAAAGGATTTTCTTTGTCTTCAAGCATATTTTTGTTGTTTATTTATTTTATGAGCACACTGTCACTGTCTTCAACACACAAGGAGAGGATTCCATTACAGATGGTTGTGAGCCACCATGTGGTTGCTGGGATTTGAACTAAGGATCTCTGGAAGAGCAGTCAGTGCTCTTCACCATGACCGTCTCTCCAGCCCTGAAACAATATCTTGAATAAACAATAACAAAACACTAAAACTAAGTCTGCCAGTTTTCCTCTTTCTTTCTCTCTCTCTCTCTCTCTCTCCCTCTCCCTCCCTCCCTCCCTCCTTCTTCTTTCTTCCTTTCTTTCTTTTTCTTGATAGGATTTCTTAGTGAATGATATTTATGTTGATATAAATTTTTTAAAATTTTTGACTGGCTAACTAACTAGCTAAGTCTGCCTGTCCTAAAGAAGGAGTTCCCTGCACACAACTAAATACGTTGCATAGAAAAATATATATAATTATTAACTTGGGATGAAACTAATGTAACAAGCAAGCAAACAAACGCACAAACAAACAAAGTAGGGATGGTGGTGCTGGGTGCCTGGTATATGGGAGATGGGAGACCTGTGGTCTAGAGCGTCCAGAGCTCTGGCCTCCATACTCTGGACTGCATTCTCTCTAGCAATCTTCCCAAAGTGGCTGTATTTAACCATGTTTTTATTTTTTAAATTGGCTCTCTCTCTCTCTCTCTCTCTCTCTCTCTCTCTCTCTCTCTCTCTCTTTCTCCCTCCCTCCCTCCCTCCCTCCCTCCCTCCCCCACCACACACACAGAGGCACGTGTGGATGGGGAATGCAAATGCACAAAATAAGTATGTTTTGATCAGAGTGAAAACAAATCACGGGAATTTTAACCATTCCACCATCATTCCACCATTCTTTTAATTTACTCTCTGTGTTTAGTCTTCCAAGAGGGTGGCAGGTGTGTGGTTTGGTGAGTGCCGGCTGGCGGTGGCAGCGAGGAACAGAGAACAACAACAACCCCCCTCCCCATCGGGATCGGTGGAGGTTTTAAAAATGAGTGAGCCATTTAAAAATGGTGTGGAACTGAGGTCGCCGCCACCCCTCCCCTCACGCCGGAGTTTGGACGCTCCCTTTTCCTAACTGTGCCTGTTCCTTGCTAATTGTTAACCGATTCGAGAGTGCATGTCCTTTCACTTAGAGGTGGCCTGTTTTCACTCCGTCCTACTTTCCTTTTCTGGGTGCCTGAGGGGGTTGGCCCCGAGTCCATCCCGCAATTCACTGTGTTCCGGCAGGACAACCGGGACCGTTTGTGCCATTCGGGAGAAGTGGTGGGTACCTGCCCCGTTGTGCGTGGGTGAGTGTCCCCCTGAGCTAGGGAGGTCACTCTGGAAGACGGAATGAGTGTGTGTGGCGGCGGCGGCGCGTGACAGTCTGTATTGGTTTGCATCGAGATCGCTGTCGGGCGACACCTAGTGGCGACAAGTTTCCGCAACGCTCCTGTCCCCGGTTGGTGACAAAGGACGGGGAAGTGCCTGTGGTGAGCGGCCAGGGTGAGAGGGTGACAGGCAAGCAGGCGGGTGCGCGACGGA
Organism: Rattus norvegicus; assembly: GCF_021556685.1. Lineage (NCBI taxonomy): Eukaryota > Metazoa > Chordata > Mammalia > Rodentia > Muridae > Rattus > Rattus norvegicus. Next base: position 285,371 of record NW_028238833.1, read on the forward strand.
GACGCCGTCCTGTCTGGGGACCATCTCTAGCTAGGAGGTTGTACCTGGAGAACTTCAGGGGAGGAGGGTGGCTGTACGACCTATTGGGACACAAGGAGGTTGGTGGCAGCTGGATGAGGTCGACCAGAAGGCTTGGGCCCCGTCCGGATTTTTTTTTTTTTCCAATTTTTTTTTAAATTTTTATTTTATTTTATTTTATTTTTTATTTCTTCCCTCCTCTCCGGTCCCAGCCAGCGGGACTAGACACTGCAGAGGCCGAGAGGGTGCTGTGTCCCCGGCCTCAGGCAGTGGCCCGGCTGGGGGCGCCACGGGTTTTTTTTTTTTTTTTCTTTCCAGGAGTCCCTTCGGTCCCAGCAGGACCATAGACACTTTTGAGGCCGAGAGGGTGCTGTGTCCCCGGCCTCCGAGCCGAGGTGGCCCGGCTGGGGGCGCCACGGGGTTTTCTTTTCCGGGGTCCCTTCGGTCCCTGATGGCAGGGCCTGGACCTCTGAGGCCGAGGGTGCTGTGTCCCCGGCCTCCGAGCCGGGTGGCCCGGCTAGGGGGCGCCACAGAGTTTTTCTTTTCCAGGAGTCCCTTCGGTCCCTGATGGCGGGAGCCTGGACCTCTGAGGCCGAGAGGGTGCTGTGTCCCGGCCTCCGAGCAGTGGCCCGGCTGGGGGCGCCACGGAGTTTTTTTTTTTTTTTCTTTTCCAGGAGTCCCTTCGGTCCCTGATAGCGGGAGCCTGGGACTCTGAGGCCGAGAGGGTGCTGTGTCCCCGGCCTCGGGCGGGTGGCGGCTAGGGGGCGCCACGGGTTTTTTTTTTTTTTTTTCTTTTCCAGGAGTCCCTTCGGTCCCTGATAGCGGGAGCCTGGACCTCTGAGGCCGAGAGGGTGTGTTCCCATGCCTCCGAGCCGGGTGGCCCGGCCGGGGGCGCCACGGGTTTTTTTTTTTTCTTTTCCGGAGTCGCTTCGGTCCTGGCGGGAGCCTGGACCTCTCTGAGGCCGAGAGGGTGCTGTGTCCCCGGCCTCCGAGCCAGTGGGGCTAGGGGGCGCCTGGGTTTTTTTTTTTTTTTCTTTTCCAGGAGTCCTAGGTCCCTGATAGCGGAGCCTGGACCTCTGAAGCCGAGAGGGTGCTGTGTCCCCGGCCTCCGAGCCGAGGTGGCCCGGCTGCGCCACGGATTTTTTTCTTTTCCAGGAGTCCCTTCGGTCCCTGATAGCGGGAGCCTGGACCTCTGAGGCCGAGAGGGTGCTGTGTCCCCAGCCTCCGAGCCGAGGTGGCCCGGCTGGGGGCGCCACGGAGTTTTTTTTTTTTCTAGGAGTCCCTTCGGTCCTGATGGCGGGAGCCTGGACCTCTGAGGCCGAGGGTGCTGTGTCCCCGGCCTCCGAGCCGAGGTGGCCCGGCTAGGGGGCGCCAGGAGTTTTTTTTTTTTTTTCTTTTCCGGAGTCCTTCGGTCCCTGATAGCGGGAGCCTGGACCTCTGAGGCCGAGAGGGTGCTGTGTCCGGCCTCCGAGCCGGGTGGCCCGGCTAGGTGGCACTGGTTTTTTTCTTTTCGGGAGTCCCTTCGGTCCCTGATAGCGGGAGCCTGGACCTCTGAGGCCGAGAGGGTGCTGTGTCCCCGGCCTCCGAGCCAGGTGTCCCGGCTAGGGGCGCCTCCGAGACTTTATTTTTCCAGGATCCTCCCCGGTCCCTGCCAGCGGGAGCATGGACTTCTGAGGCCGAGGGGAAGCAAGGCTATCTACCATGGCCTCCTCACCTTCTCTGCCTCCCTAGTGCTGCTTTGATGGTAATTTGGGAGAGATTGGATGAAAATCAAAGAAGCAAGTGCTGATATCAAAGCCTCCCCTCCCCCACATGCATGCATGCATACACACACACACACACACACACACACACACACACACACACACACACCCTACCTGAGGATTGTCACACTTTTTAACTGTGATCTAGAAAGTGTCTAGATCATAGCTTCAAGTCAACACATCCTCTCCATACAGAAGACATGACTGACTGACTGACTGACTGACTGACTGACTGACTGACTGACTGACGGACGGACGGACGGACACACACACACACACACACACACACACACACACACACAAAATACATATTTATATATTTAAAATGATGCTTAAAAAAACCCGTCTTCCTGTATAACGGAGGTTTAAAGGGAATCTGGCCTGACAACACATTTTGTGGTGTTTTAATTCCTTTTTTTTTTTTTTTAACCAAATAGGAGAAGGAGATCTGTTGTCCCTTTTATTAAAAGCCAAAGTATTAAGTGGCGAGCCGATGTTTCAACTTTCACTGCATTGTTTCCCGCCTACTGAAAAAGAGGGGTTCTTTGGCTTTTCCTTTTCCTTTTTGGAAACAAACGAAAGGAGGAGCTCGACCAGTTGGCTATTTCCCTGTTCCTTTTCCCTCTTCCATGGTATGTGATGAAATAAAGTAAACAAATGAAGTTTCTAGTTATGTATTTGTTTGGGAGACCCGAACTATCTCTCAAGAGAGTTGCGGGTGTTGAGATTAGCTCAGTGGTAGAGCGCTTGCCTAGCAAACGCAAGGCCCTGGGTTCGGTCCCCAGCTACGGAAAGAAAAAAAAAAAAGAAAAAAAAAGAAAGAAAGAAAGAAAGAAAGAAAGAAAGAAAGAAAAAGAAAAAGGAAAAAAAAACGAGAGAGTTGCATCTCCCCGCCGCCCCCCCCCACACCCAAGGCCTCCTCCCTGTATGTGGGGAGGGGAGGGAGTGGACAGGAGCTAGCTGAGAGGGGGTGGGGTGGGGCGGGGCTGGAGAATATGCAGGTTCCTGAAGGTCAGTCGGGGAAGTACTGCTGCTGCCTAACACGCTTCAGTGCCTCTTCCAAGTTCGTTCTGAGATTTTCTGCCTGAAATCAGCGGTGATGATTTCTGCTTCGAAATGATGTCAAGTCATCGCTCCGCTGTCCTAATGTCAGGGCTCCGGCTCCTGGCAAATGTCTGACTGAAGGAAGCCTTAGTTAGACTCACACCAGCTGTTTGGAAATGGTAATGGAGTTGATAGCACACCCTGGAAGAGGCAGACTCCTTTTTGCTCCTCTCAATTCCCAGCCTCGCCCTGCCAGCTCGGGGATTTCTAAGTAAGGGTGAATCTGGACCATATATGTACAGGGTTTGGCGTTTCTGATTCATGTTTAATGTTTAGTTAAATAAAGCTTGTCAAGGGCTGGAGAGATGGCTCCGAGGTTAAGAGCACTCACCGCTCTGCTCTTCCAGAGGTCCTGAGTTCGATTCACAGAAACCACATGGTGGCTCACAACCCTCTGCAAAGGGATGTCCATACACTCTGCTGCCCTGTGTATGTGAAAGAGGCTTTAGTGTACTCAATGTAAGTGAAAATAAATAAGTAAACCTTTAAAGAATGAAACAAATGAAGCTTGCAAAGAAATTGAGGCATCTTAAAATGCCAGGCACGTTTATCCGCTCCTTTTATTTTATTTCGTGTGTGGATCACATAACCACAGAGGTGGTTCCCTTCCCTTAACCTCGACAGCCCAACTGGGACAGAAGTACAAACTATCATCTACCTATCTGGGAGCAGGTGGTTGGATACAGGGAGATGGAGCATTTGCAAGTTAGTAAAGTTCTGATGTCGGTTTTTGTTTCCTTTCATTTTTGGATAGATATCGGGAGCCTTTTTTTTTTTTAAGTACAAATTTTTGTTTTCTGTGCAACATTCTGATCATAGTTTCCCATCGCAAAGCTCTTTCCAGATCCTTCCTCCCCATCCACCACCCCGTACTAACCCAGGCCTGCCCTTAGATGTGGTTGATGCATACCCAGGTGAGTCTCCATTGGAGAAAGGACGATATTCCATCTCCTATGACTGTGTGGCCGATGACCTAAATGCCAGTGACTTCGGACTTGACTCCATTTTCCCCTCCTAAAGTGGTTCTGGATCTGTTGAACGCAGGCAGGCCCTCGATTTTGAAACAAACAAACAAACAAACAAACAAACAAACAAACAAACAAACACACAAAAAATATTTAAAGCAAGGCAACAACTGCCTACACGCCAAGACACAATGACTCCTCTTTGGAGATAGTACGATGTGAAACTTTCCTTAATACAGTAGAATTCACACAACACAAAGGGAACACTTTAACAAATTATGAAGGAGAGAGGGGGGGGGTATGTTTATCTACCTCCTCTTGTTTCTCAGACTAGAGATTTCATCTTCCTCTGTCTCTCGAGTGCTGGTGGCTTTGCTGCTGGTTTGGGGGGGGATGGGATAGGGATAGGAAGAGAAAGGCTTGAGAATTACTGATTTTAAGGCTCTCTCTCTCTCTAAAGCTCTCTCTCTCTAAACTCTCTCTCTCTCTCCCCCCTCCTTCTCTCTCTCTTTACACACACACACACACACACACACACACACACACACACACACACACACACACACACACACTGGAGAGGAAGACAGGAAGACCTATCTAGATGCAACGTGAAGAAGGCCTATGTCAGATGAGTTAATGGCCAGGAACTGTTAGCTGGCTAGTCTGCCATTTTATTTGCAGTTGCTAGTATTATAAGGACACTTTCTCATTGGTTGTTTCTGCTGTTGCTGCAGAATTCATTACATATTCTGTTAGGCTCTTCTGTGTGATAACACACTCAGGAAACAGAACACTGCCGGAGTCAGTCTAACTGCTTTCTTTGTTGTCTAGTTACCCGCAATAATCTTGGACCTGAACTGAACACCCAGCAGCACTTCCCGCACCCACCCATGTATAAGCTTTTATAACCTGGACCACCAACACTAGAGCGACAGGGCAGACAGAGACTATTTGGAACCGGACTTCCATTTTGAGTTTTTGTTTGTGTTCTTGTTTTTCTCATCATATCTGTCCTGTCCTGTCCTGTCCTGTCCTGTCCTCTCTGTCTGTCTGTCTGTCTGTCTGTCTGTCTGTCTGTCTGTAAATCCATATAGTTCTTTCCACATCTTATATCTCAAAACAAATAATGCTTGCTGTGATCCTCATTTCATTCAAGGGTACTACTCTCTAGACCAGAGGAGCCCCCTTACAATTCTCCACAGGTAGTGATGACCGGAGTGTTGGTGCGACTAAGCAGAAATTCTGTGGTTGCCGCCATTATGCTTGATCTTACCGAAGGTAGGGTTGCGGGGCATGGTTGCCACGATGGCGACCAGTAGACCGTGTTCAGAGACGGAACAATAATTAACCTACAATTCTCCCTCTCGGTCAACTGTTTCTCTGTCACTCTCTGTCTCTCTTCCCTCCTTCCCTCCCCCGTCTCTCCAGACCTGAATGAGCATTGGAACTAAAGTAAATGTACATGTGAAAAGAAGCCAGGTGTGGTGCTGCATGTCTTTGATTGCATCACTTGAGAGGTGAAGGTGGGTAGAACTCTGTGTGAGCAGGCTGCAGACACAGTCCAGGTACTGATTTCCAAGGGCTTTTGTGCAAAGACCCCTGACTCCAACTAAAGAAATGAGGAGGAAAATAAAGAAACAGATACAATTAACTTGGAATAAACCAAACAAACTAAGAAAAAGGAAAGGCAGTAATGGAGTGGCTAGCTTTGGAGAGGAGGAGACAGACATTTATCTGCCATTGCCTCCCTCGGTTGAACACACAAACACACGCATGGGGGAGGGGGAGAGACAGAGACAGAGAGAGACAGAGAGACAGAGAGGAAGAGAGGCAGAGACAGGGAGACAGAGAGAGAGAGACAGACACAGAGAGAGAGACAGACAGACAGAGACAGAGAGACACAGAAAATTCGATCTCTCTCTCTCTCTCTCTCTCTCTCTCTCTCTCTCTCTCTCTCCATCACAGGCTGAGCTCAGGGACAGTGAGTTCCACACTCACTCAGAGAAAAAACCCCTCTGTCTCCAGTCACCCTCACCCACACGCCTTCCAAAATGATCCATTGTACTATTTTAGATTTATGTGCAGGGAGCCCCTCTCCCTCCGCCTCCTCCTGTTACGTTGTAGAAACGTTTAATCCCAAACAGGGCTTCTCTCCTACCCTGCCTTGATGATTCTGTTCCTGGATAAAAGATACACAAGCTTTATTATCTACAGGAAGCCTTAAATGGCACTAGAAGACCTGGGCAGGCAAGATATCTACCCTCTAGGTTGTTAGTTTTGGGGGTTTTGTTGTTTGTTTGTTTTGTGTTTTTGTTGTTGTTTTTAATTTTTTTAGATTTGTTTTTTATTTATCTGAGTATGCTGCAGTTATCTTCAGACACACCAGAAGAGATCAATCGAATCTGTTCCACAGATAGTTGTGAGCCACCATGTGGTTGCTGGCAATTGAACTCAGGACGTCTGGAAAGAGCAGTCAGTGCTCTTAACATGAGCCATCTCTCCAGCCCTGTTGTTGTTTTTTGTTTTGGTCAACCTGGATTTCTCGGAGGTTGGGGATTTAGCTCAGTGGTAGAGCGCTACCTAGCAAGCGCAAGGCCCCTGGAAAAACAAGGTCCCCAGCTCGGAAAAAAAGAAAAGGAAGAAAAAACAAACAAAACAAACAAAACAAAAAAAAAACCCTCTGGATTCTCAGGAGCTGTATGGTGTGTCCTCTTGTGTTCTGGTGCCCTCTTCTGGCATCTGGGAACTATAGGAATCAGAGAGAGAGCCCACATTTTTGTCCAGGAACAAACAAACTGCCAAACTGCCAAACAAACAACAAAGGATTGTAGGTTTTGACTGGCTCTGTAGGTTTCAGAGAAAGGCAGGGCAGACCTCTGTGAGTTTGGGGGACTAGACTACTCTACCGAGCAAGTTTCAGGGAGGGATTCCACAGGAGCACAGTGGACTGGACAAAATTTTGACTTTGTAATTTTATTTTTCCAATTGGGATTTATGATTTGATTGTCACAAAACTTATACCTTTCATTTTATTTTATTTTCAGCCAAAAATTTCATTTTCAGTTTCACTTCCGATTTAACTTTTAATTTCTTGTCGCGCTTATATTGGATCGAGTTAATTCTCTAGGGAGCTGTGCCTGCACACTGGTGCTGGCAGAAGGGGATCCCGAGATCTAGAGGTTCTGTGTGGTGTTGTGTATGCAGAGGAAAAAAATGAAATTAAGAACATATATAAATCTATGGATTTGTATAAGGAGAAACGTATGGTATGGTGGGAAGATGTGAGGGAGAAAAATAAAAAATAGATAGATAGATAGATAGATAGATAGATAGATAGATAGATAGATAGATAGAGTGATTCATGCTCCCAATATCTAATAACACAGAGTTCCCCGAGACGTTTTTACTCGCCAAATAAAGACTGCGGTGTTTCCCAACACACCATGTGAATGTCCGTGGCTGTGAAATTATTTCATTTATGCCCGTTTGTGTCCGTGTCACTTCAAGGCCATTGTGACTTCAGTCTTGTTATTGATTCATATATGCTTTCTATTTCTTTTCATTTTCAAAGCCTTTTTGTCTAAATTGTATTTGTCATTCACCTTGATTTAAACATTTATTAAAGTCCAGTTTGCCATTTATTCGTATTTACTCGTATTTTATTATTATTTTATAAATTTATTATTCCATCATTTCGTTTCAGTCGTCTATATTTGCCCTTCATCTCGTTCCCGCTTTTCTTTTTTTTTCTTTTTTTCTTTTTTCTTTTTTCAGAGCTGGGGACTGAATCCAGGGCCTTGCATTTGCTGAGCAGCTTACTCTACCACAGAGCTGAAATCCCCAACCCCGTCGTTCCCACTTTATGTCTGTTAACATTTAATTGTTTTATCTCCCTTGTCCTTCTGTGTCCCTCGTCTTAATTTCTGCTTTATTGTTTCTTTTTTTTTTAAATTTATTTATTTAACGCATGTGAAATTACCTGTAGCTGTCTTCAGACACACCAGAAGAGGGCATCAGGTCTCATTACAGATGGTTGTGAGCCACCATGTGGTTGCTGGGATTTGAACTCAGGACCTCTGGGAGAGCGGTCAGTGCTCTTAACCGCTGAGCCATCTCTCCATCCTCTGTTTTATTGTTTGCTCTAGCACTTACTCTGTTTTTGGCGATCTATTAACTTTTTCCATGTCAGTCGTCGGTATCTGTTGATCACCTTGATTGTTTTTTTTTTCTTTTTTCTTTTTTTCGGGCCGGGGACCGAACCCAGGGCCTTACTCTTGCTAGGCAAGCGCTCTACCACTGAGCTAAATCCCCAACCCCGATCACCTTGATTTTGTTTATTGTTTATTCATTGACTCTTTATTCATTATTATTTTTAAGTAAAATAAATAAATAAAATTTAAATATGGTAAAAATATTTGATGAAAACAGATATTAAAGGGAGGTCTACAGCAGATTTTTAAACTAACGGGCACACATACACACACACACACACACACACACACACACACACACACACAAATTTCTCCCAGAGGTCCTGAGTTCAATTACCAGCAACCACAAGGTGGCTGACAACCATCTGTAATGGGATCTGATGCTCTCTTCTGGTGTGTCTGAAAATAGCTACAGTGTACTCTTACACCCTTAAATAAAATAAATAAATCTTTAAAAAAATAAAATAAAATATGAGGTTGGCTCTCTTTGCTCCTCTCTTTGCTCTTTTGTCTTCCTCTCTTCCTCTTCCCCTTTGTCCTTCTCTCCCCATTCCCCTCCCAATTCTCTCCACGTGCTCATGACTGGCCTTTACTCTCTTCTTCTACCTTTCTTCTCTCATTAAGCCTCTCCCGTGGAGGGGGAGGGGGTGTGTGTGTGAGTGGGGGGAGGGGGAATGAGGTTGACCAGTCTTCCTGTGTAACAGAGGTTTAAAGGCTGGTCGACAAAACGTTTTTGTGGTTTATTCTCTCTCTCTCTCTCTCTCTCTCTCTCTCTCTCTCTCTCTCTCTCTTTCTCTCTCTCTTAATCAACTGGAGAAGTCGATCTGCTGTCCCTTTTATTAAAAGCCAAAGTATTAAGTGGCGAGCCGATGTTTCAACTTTCACCATTCTGTTCCTTTCACCAAAAAGAGGGGGTTCTTTGACTTTTCCTTTTTTTGAAACAAAACGAAAGGAGGAAACAAACAGATGACCTAGCTTCCCTGTTCCTTTTCCCTCTTCCACGGTATGCTCGATGAAATAAAGTAAATAAATGAAGTTTCTAGTTATGTATTTGTTTGGGAGACCCGAACTCTCTCTCAAGAGAGAGTTGCATCTTCCCGCTGCCGCCCCCCCCCCACACACACACACACAAGGCCCCCTCCTCCCTGTATGTGGGGGGAGGGGGGGTGGACAGGAGCTGGCTGAGAGGGGGTGGGGTGGGGCGGGGCTGGAGAATATGCAGGTTCCTGAAGGTCAGTCGGGGAAGTACTGCTGCCCTAGCACGCTTCAGTGCCTCTTTAGAGTTTGGTTTCTAAAGTTTTCTGCCTGAAATCTGACAGTGATGATTTCACTGGCAGAAATAATCATCTGATCTCGCTCTCGCTGTCCTGTCAGGGCTCCGGCTCCTGGCAAATGTCTGACTGAAGGAAACCTTGGTTAGACTCACACCCAGCTGTTTGGAAATGGTAATGGAGTTGATAGCACACCCTGGGGGAAAGAGGCAGACTCCCTTTTTGCTCACTCTCAATTCCCAGCCTCGCCCTGCCAACTCGGGGATTTCTAAGTAAGGGTGAATCTGGACCATATATGTACAGGAGTTTGGCGTTTCTGATTCATGTGTTTAATGTTTAGTTAAATAAAGCTTGTCAAGGGCTGGAGAGATGGCTCCGAGGTTAAGAGCACTCACCGCTCTGCTCTTCCAGAGGTCCTGAGGTTCGATTCCACAGAAACCACATGGTGGCTCACAACCCTCTGCAAGGGATATCCCATGCACTCTACTGCCTGTGTATGTGAAAGGGCTTGTTAATAATGTAAGTGAAAATAAATAAATAAACCTTTAAAAGAATGAAACAAAATGAAGCTTGCAAAGAAATTGAGCATCTTAAAATGCCAGGCACGTTTATCCGCTCCTTTTATTTTATTTCGTGTATAGATCACCTGGCCTACAGAGGTGGTTCCCCTTCCCTTAACCTCAGCAGCCCAACTGGGACAGAAGTGCAAACTATCATCTACCTATCTGGGAGTGGAGTGGTTGGATACAGGGAGATGGAGCATTTGCAGTTAGTAAAGTTCTGATGTCGGTTTTTATTTCCTTTCATTTTTGGATAGATATCGGGAGCCTTTTTTTTTTTTAAGTACAAATTTTGTTTTCTGTGCAACATTCTGATCATAGTTTCCCATCGCAAAGCTCTTTCCAGATCCTTCCTCCCCATCCACCACCCCGTACTAACCCAGGCCTGCCCTTAGATGTGGTTGATGCATACCCAGGTGAGTCTCCATTGGAGAAAGGACGATATTCCCATCTCCTATGACTGTCAATGGCCGATGACCTAAATGCCAGTGACTTCGGACTTGACTCCATTTTCCCCTCTGAGAACTGGGTTTGGATCTGTTGAACGCAGGCAGGCCCTCGGTTTTGAAACAAACAAACAAACAAACAAACAAACAAACAAACAAACACACCAAAAAATATTTAAAGCAGGCAACAACTGCCTGCACGCCAGAAGACTGTTGACTCCCTCTTTGGGAATAGTCTGATATGAAACTTGCTTAATACAGTAGAATACACAACACAAAGGGAACACTTTAACAAATTATGAAGGAGAGAGGGGGGGTATGTTTTATCTACCTCCTCTTGTTTCTCAGACTGGAAGAGATTTCATCTTCCTCTGTCTCTCAGGTACAGTGGCTTTGCTGCTGGTTTGAGGGGGTTGGGATAGGGATAGGAAGAGAAAGGCTTGAGTGCTGATTTTAAAAGCTCTCTCTCTCTCTCGCTCTCTCTCTCTAAAGCTCTCTCTCTCTCTCCCCCCTCCTTCTCTCTCTCTTTACACACACACACACACACACACACACACACACACACACACACACACACACACACTGGAGAGGAAGACAGGAAGACCTATCTAGATGCAACGTGAAGAAGGCCTATGTCAGATGAGTTAATGGCTAGGGAACTGTTAGCTGGCTAGTCTGCCATTTTGTTGCAGTTGCTAGTATTATAAGGACACTTTCTCATTGGTTGTTTCTGCTGTTGCTGCCAGAATTCATTACATATTCTGTTAGGCTCTTCTGTGTGATAACACACTCAGAAACCGAACACTGTAGGAGTCAGTCTAACTTCACTTTCTTTGTTGTCTGATTACCCGCAATAATCTTGGACCTGAACTGAACACCCAGCAGCACTTCCCGCACCCACCCATGTATAAGCTTTTATAACCTGGACCACCAACACTAGAGCGACAGGGCAGACAGAGACTATTTGGAACCGGACTTCCATTTTGAGTTTTTGTTTGTGTTCTTGTTTTTTTCTCCTGTCCTGTCCTGTCTGTCCTGTCCTGTCCTGTCCTGTCCTCTCTGTCTGTCTGTCTGTCTGTCTGTCTGTCTGTCTGTCTGTAAATCCACACATATAGTTCTTTTTTCCACATCTTATATCTCAAAACAAATAATGCTTGCTGTGATCCTCATTTCATTCAAGGGTACTACTCTCTGAACCAGAGGAGCCCCCTTACAATTCTCCACAGGTAGTGATGACCGGAGTGTTCAGTGCGACTAAGCAGGAATTATATGGTTGCCGCCATTATGCTTGATCTTACCGAAGGTAGGGTTGCGGGGCATGGTTGCCACGATGGCGACCAGTAGACCGTGATTGAGGAGACGGAACAATAATTAACTTCTAATTCTCCCTCTCGGTCAACTGTTTCTCTGTCACTCTCTGTCTCTCTTCCCTCCTTCCCTCCCCCGTCTCTCAGACCTGAATAGTTGGAACTAAAGTAAATGTACATGTGAAAAGAAGCCAGGTGTGGTGCTGCATGTCTCATTTCAGTTGTCAGCAGAGGAGGTGAAGGTGGGTAGAACTCTGTGAGCAGGCTGCAGACCTGATCCAGGTACTGATTTCAGGGCTTTTGTGCAAAGACCCCTGACTCAGTAACTTCAAAAAAGAAATGAGGAGGGGAAAATAAAGAAACAGATACAATTAACTTGGGAATAAACCAAACAAACTAAGAAAAAGGAAAGGCAGTAATGGAGTGGCCTGGCTTACAGAGGAGGGGCAGACATTTATCTGCCATTGCCTCCTCGGTTGAACACACAAACACACGCATGGGGGGAGGGGGAGAGACAGAGACAGAGAGAGACAGAGAGACAGAGAGGAAGAGACAGAGACAGGGAGACAGAGAGAGAGACAGACACAGAGAGAGAGAGACAGACAGACAGAGACAGAGAGACACAGAAAATTCGATCTCTCTCTCTCTCTCTCTCTCTCTCTCTCTCTCTCTCTCTCTCTGTCCACAGGCTGAGCTTTCAGGACAGTGAGTTCCACCTCACTCAGAGAAAAACTCTGTCTCCAGTCACCCTCACCCACACGCCTTCAAAATGATCCATTGTACTATTTTAGATTTATGTCTGAGGAGCCCCTCTCCCTCCGCCTCCTCCTGTTACGTTGTAGAAACGTTTAATCCCAAACAGGGCTTCTCTCCTACCCTGCCTTGATGATTCTGTTCCTGGATAAAAGATACACAAGCTTTATTATCTACAGGAAGCCTTAAATAGCACTAGAAGACCTGGGCAGGCAGATATCTACCCTCTAGGTTGTTTAGTTTTGGGGGTTTGTTTGTTTGTTTGTTTGTGTTTTTTGTTGTTGTTTTTAATTTTTTTAGATTTGTTTTTTATTTATCTGAGTATGCTGCAGTTATCTTCAGACACACCAGAAGAGATCAATCAGATCTCATTACAGATGGTTGTGAGCCACCATGTGGTTGCTGGCAATTGAACTCAGGACGTCTGGAAGAGCAGTCAGTGCTCTTAACCGCTGAGCCATCTCTCCAGCCCCTGTTGTTGTTTTTTTGTTTTGGTCAAAAACCTGGATTCTCGGGGTTGGGTTGCTCTGGTGGTGAGCGCTTTGCCTAGCAGCGCAGGCCCTGGGAAGAGCAAGGTCCCCAGCTCCGGAAAAAAAGAAAAGAGGAAGAAAAAACAAACAAACAAACAAAACAAAAAAAAACCCTCTGGATTCTCAGGAGCTGTGTGGTGTGTCCTCTTATGTTCTGGTGCCTCTTCTGGCATGCAGACATATAGGAATCAGAGAGAGCCCACATTTTTGTCCAGGAACAAACAAACTGCCAAACTGCCAAACAAACAACAAAGGATTGTAGGTTTTGACTGGCTCTGTAAGGTTTCAGAGAAAGGCAGGGGGCAGACCTCTGTGAGTTTGGGACTAGACTACTCTACCGAGCAAGTTCAGGGAGGATTCCACAGGAGCACAGTGGACTGGACAAAATTTTGACTTTGTAATTTTATTTTTACAATTGGGATTTATGATTTGATTGTCACAAAACTTATACCTTTCATTTTATTTTATTTTCGGCCAAAATTTTATTTTCAGTTTCACTTCCGATTTAACTTTTAATTTCTTGTCGCGCTTATGTTCGGATCGAGTTAATTCTCTGGGGAGCTGTGCCCTTGCCACTGGTGCTGGCAGGGGGATCCGAGATCTAGAGGTTCTGTGTGGTGGGCTGTGTGGCAGGGGAAAAAATGAAATTAAGAACATATATAAATCTATGGATTTTGTATAGGAGAGGAAACGTATGGTATGGTGGGAAGATGTAGGGAGAAAAATAAATAGATAGATAGATAGATAGATAGATAGATAGATAGATAGATAGATAGATAGAGTGATTCATGCTCCCAGCCTCCTATGTACAGAGTTCCCCGAGGCGTTTTTACTCGCCAAATAAAGACTGCGGTGTTTCCCAACACACCATGTGAATGTCCATTAGCTGTCGAAAATTATTTCATTTATGTTTTTCACGTTTGTCGTCCGTGTCACTTCAAGGCCATTGTGACTTCAGTCTTATTATTGATTCATATATGCTTTCTATTTCTTTTCATTTTTCAAAACCTTTTTGTCTAAATTGTATTTGTCATTCACCTTGATTTAAACATTTATTAAAAGTCCAATTTGCCATTTATTCGTATTTACTCGTATTTTATTATTATTTTTATAAATTTATTCCATCATTTCGTTTCAGTCGTCTATATTTGCCCTTCATCTCGTTCCCGCTTTTCTTTTTTTTCTTTTTTTCTTTTTTCTTTTTTCAGAGCTGGGGACTGAATCCAGGGCCTTGCATTTGCTAGGCAAGCACTCTACCACAGAGCTAAATCCCCAACCCCGTCGTTCCCACTTTATGTCTGTTAACATTTAATTGTTTTATCTCCTTGTCCTTCTGTGTCCCTCGTCTTAATTTCTGCTTTATTGTTTTCTTTTTTTAAATTTATTTATTTATTAGCATGTAGTACACTGTAGCTGTCTTCAGACACACCAGAAGAGGGCATCAGGTCTCATTACAGATGGTTGTGAGCCACCATGTGGTTGCTGGGATTTGAACTCAGGACCTCTGGGGAGGCAGTCAGTACTTCTTAACCGCTGAGCCATCTCTCCATCCCATCTGTTTTGTTGTTTACATCGCACTTACTCTGTTTTTATGGCGATCTATTAACTTTTTTCCATGTCCATTAAGTGGTCATCTGTTGATCACCTTGATTTTTTTTTCTTTTTTCTTTTTTTCGGAGCTGGGGACCGAACCCAGGGCCTTACTCTTGCTAGGCAAGCGCTCTACCACTGAGCTAAACCCCCAACCCCGATCACCTTGATTTTGTTTTATTGTTTATTCACATTGACTCTTTATTCATTATTATTATTTTTAAGTAAAATAAAATAAATAAAATTTAAATATGGTAAAAATATTTGTTAAACAGATATTAAAAGGGAGGTCTACAGCAGATTTTAAACTAACGGGCACACACACACACACACACACACACACACACACACACACACACACAAATTTCTCCCAGAGGTCCTGAGTTCAATTACCAGCAACCACAAGGTGGCTGACAACCATCTGTAATGGGATCTGATGCTCTCTTCTGGTGTGTCTGAAAATAGCTACAGTGTACTCTTACGCACATCAAATAAAATAAATAAATCTTTAAAAAAAATAAAATAAAATATGAGGTTGGCTCTCTTTGCTCCTCTCTTTGCTCTTTTGCTCTTCCTCTCTTCCCCTCTTCCCCTTTGTCCCTTCTCTCCCCATTTCCCTCCCAAATTCTCTCCACGTGCTCATGACTGGCCTTTACTCTCTTCTTCTACCTTTCTTCTCTCATTAAACCTCTCCGTGGAGGGGGAGGGGGGTGTGTGTGTGAGTGGGGGGAGGGGGGAATGAGGTTGACCAGTCTTCCTGTGTAACAGAGGTTTAAAAGGAGGCTGGTCGACAAAACGTTTTTTTGTGGTTTTTATTCTCTCTCTCTCTCTCTCTCTCTCTCTCTCTCTCTCTCTCTCTCTCTCTTTCTCTCTCTCTTAATCAACTCGGAAGTCGATCTGCTGTCCCTTTTATTAAAAGCCAAAGTATTAAGTGAGCGAGCCGATGTTTCAACTTTCACCATTCTATTTCCTTTCCACCAAAAAGAGGGGTTCTTTGCGCTTTTCCTTTCCTTTTGAAACAAAACGAGGAGGAGCTCGACCAGTTGGCCTAGCTTCCCTGTTCCTTTTCCCTCTTCCACGGTATGCTCGATGAAATAAAGTAAATAAATGAAGTTTCTGGTTATCTGTATTTGTTTGGGAGACCCGAACTCTCTCTCAAGAGAGAGTTGCATCTTCCCGCTGCCGCCCCCCCCCCCACACACACACAAGGCCTCCTCCCTGTATGTGGGGGAGGGGGAGGGGTGGACAGGAGCTGGCTGAGAGGGGGTGGGGTGGGGGCGGGGCTGGAGAATATGCAGGTTCTGAAGGTCAGTCGGGAAGTACTGCTGCTGCCCTAGCACGCTTCAGTGCCTCTTTAGAGTTTAGAGTTTTCTAAGATTTCTGCCTGAAATCAGCGAGTGATGATTTCACTGTGAAATGATGTCTGATCATCGCTCTCGCTGTCCTGTCAGGGCTCCATTGGCAAATGTCTGACTGAAGGAAACCTTCCAGGTGAACTCACACCCAGCTGTTTGGAAATGGTAATGGGGTTGATAACCCCACCCTGGGGGAAGGGGCAGACTCCTTTTTGCTCACTCTCAATTCCCAGCCTCGCCCTGCCAGCTCAGGGATTTCTAAGTAAGGGTGAATCTGGACCATATATGTACAGGGTTTGGCGTTTCTGATTCATGTTTAATGTTTAGTTAAATAAAGCTTGTCAAGGGCTGGAGAGATGGCTCCGAGGTTAAGAGCACTCACCGCTCTGCTCTTCCAGAGAGGGTCCTGAGTTCGATTCCACAGAAACCACATGGTGGCTCACAACCCTCTGCAGGGATATCCCATGCACTCTACTGCCCTGTGTATGTGAAAAGGGCTTTAGTGTACTCAATGTAAGTGAAAATAAATAAGTAAACCTTTAAAAGAATGAAACAAAATGAAGCTTGCAAAGAAATTGAGCATCTTAAAATGCCAGGCACGTTTATCCGCTCCTTTTATTTTATTTCG
Source organism: Rattus norvegicus (assembly GCF_021556685.1). Lineage (NCBI taxonomy): Eukaryota > Metazoa > Chordata > Mammalia > Rodentia > Muridae > Rattus > Rattus norvegicus. Next base: position 301,872 of record NW_028238833.1, read on the forward strand.
TGTGTGGATCACATAACCACAGAGGTGGTTCCCCTTCCCTTAACCTCGACAGCCAACTGGGACAGAAGTGCAAACTATCATCTACCTATCTGGGAGTGGAGTGGTTGGATACAGGGGGAGATGGAGCATTTGCAGTTAGTAAAGTTCTGATGTCGGTTTTTATTTCCTTTCATTTTGGATAGATATCGGGAGCCTTTTTTTTTTTTTTAAGTACAAATTTTGTTTTCATGGCCAAAGCATTCTGATCATAGTTCCTACTACAGCAGCTCTTTCCAGATCCTTCCTCCCCATCCACCACCCCGTACTAACCCAGGCCTGCCCTTAGATGTGGTTGATGCACATACCGAGTGAGTCTCATTTGGAGAAAGGACGATATTCCCATCTCCTATGACTGTCAATGGCCGATGACCTAAATGCCAGTGACTTCGGACTTGACTCCATTTTCCCCTCTGAGAACTGGGTTTGGATCTGTTGAACGCAGGCAGGCCCTCAGTTTTTGAAACAAACAAACAAACAAACAAACAAACAAACAAACAAACACACCAAAAAATATTTAAAGCAGGCAACAACTGCCACCTGAGAACATTGACTCCTCTTTGGAGATAGTACGATGTGAAACTTGCTTAATACAGTAGAGTCCACACAACACAAAGGAGACACTTTAACAAATTATGAAGGAGAGAGAGGGGGTATGTTTGTCTATCTCTCTTGTTTCTCAGACTGATTTCATCTTCCTCTGTCTCTCGAGTGCTGGTGGCTTTGCTGCTGGTTTGGGGGGTTGGGATAGGGATAGGAAGAGAAAAGGCTTGAGTGCACAGGGCCCAGCTCTCTCTCTCTCTAGCTCTCTCTCTCTCTCTCGCTCTCTCTCTCTCTCCCCCCTCCTTCTCTCTCTCTTTACACACACACACACACACACACACACACACACACACACACACACACACACACACACACACTGGAGAGGAAGACAGGAAGACCTATCTAGATGCAACGTAGAAGAAGGCCTATGTCAGATGAGTTAATGGCTGAGGAACTGTTAGCTGGCTAGTCTGTTGTTGCAGTTGCTAGTATAAGGACACTTTCTCATTGGTTGTTTCTGCTGTTGCTGCCAGAATTCATTACATATTCTGTTAGGCTCTTCTGTGTGATAACACACTCAGAAACCGAACACTGTAGGAGTCAGTCTAACTGCTTTCTTTGTTGTCTAGTTACCCGCAATAATCTTGGACCTGAACTGAACACCCAGCAGCACTTCCCGCACCCACCCATGTATAAGCTTTTATAACCTGGACCACCAACACTAGAGCGACAGGGCAGACAGAGACTATTTGGAACCGGACTTCCATTTTGAGTTTTTGTTTGTGTTCTTGTTTTTCTCCTGTCCTGTCCTGTCCTGTCCTGTCCTGTCCTGTCCTGTCCTCTCTGTCTGTCTGTCTGTCTGTCTGTCTGTCTGTCTGTCTGTAAATCCACACATATAGTTCTTTCCACATCTTATATCTCAAAACAAATAATGCTTGTGTGATCCTCATTTCATTCAAGGGTACTGCTCTCTAGACTGGAGAGCCCCCTTACAATTCTCCACAGACAGTGATGACCGGAGTGTTCAGTGCGGTCGCAGGAATTATATGGTTGCCGCCATTATGCTTGATCTTACCGAAGGTAGGGTTGCGGGGCATGGTTGCCACGATGGCGACCAGTAGACCGTGATTGAGGAGACGGAACAATAATTAACCTACAATTCTCCCTCTCGGTCAACTGTTTCTCTGTCACTCTCTGTCTCTCTTCCCTCCTTCCCTCCCCCGTCTCTCAGACCTGAATGAGCATTGGAACTAAAGTAAATGTACATGTGAAAAGAAGCCAGGTGTGGTGCTGCATGTCTTTGATTGCATCACTTGAGAGGTGAGTGGGTAGAACTCACCTGTGAGCAGGCTGCAGACCTGATCCAGGTACTGATTTCAGGGCTTTTGTGCAAAGACCCCTGACTCAACTAAAGAAATGAGGAGGAAAATAAAGAAACAGATACAATTAACTTGGAATAAACCAAACAAACTAAGAAAAAGGAAAGGCAGTAATGGAGTGGCCTGGCTTACAGAGGGAGGGCAGACATTTATCTGCCATTGCCTCCGGTTGAACACACAAACACACGCATGGGGGAGGGGGAGAGACAGAGACAGAGAGAGACAGAGAGACAGAGAGAGGAAGAGAGACAGAGACAGGGAGACAGAGAGAGAGACAGACACAGAGAGAGAGAGACAGACAGACAGAGACAGAGACACAGAAAGTCCCAGTCTCTCTCTCTCTCTCTCTCTCTCTCTCTCTCTCTCTCTCTCATCACAGGCTGAGCTCAGGGACAGTGAGTTCCACACTCACTCAGAGAGAAAAACTCTGTCTCCAGTCACCCTCACCACACCCTTCAAAATGATCCATTGTACTATTTTAGATTTATGTCTGAGGCCCCTCTCCCTCCGCCTCCTCCTGTTACGTTGTGACGTTTAATCCCAAACAGGGCTTCTCTACCTTGATGATTCTGTTCCTGGATAAAAGATACACAAGCTTTATTATCTACAGAGCTGTAAATAGCACTAGAAGACCTGGGCAGGCAGATATCTACCCTCTGGGTTGTTAGTTTTGGGGGTTTGTTTGTTTGTTTGTTTTTGTATTTTTTGTTGTTTTTAATTTTTAGATTTGTTTTTTATTTATCTGGTATGCTGCAGTTATCTTCAGACACACAGAAGAGATCAATCAGATCTCATTACAGATAGTTGTGAGCACCGCTGGTTGCTGGCAGATTGAGAACTCAGGACGTCTGGAAGAGCAGTCCGTGCTCTTAACCGTGAGCCATCTCTCCAGCCCCTGTTGTTGTTTTTCTTTCCTGGTCAAAAACCTGGATTCTGCGGTTGGGGATTTGGCTCTCAGTGGTAAGAGCGCTGCCTAGCAACGCAAAGGCCCTGGGAAGAGCAAGGTCCCCAGCTCCGGAAAAAAAGAAAAGAGGAAAAAACAAAACAAAACAAACAAAACAAAAAAAAACCCTCTGGATTCTCAGGAGCTGTGTGGTGTGTCCTCTTGAATTTCTGGTGCCCTCTTCTGGCATGCAGACATATAGGAATCAGAGAGAGCCCACACTTTGTCCAAGGACTGAAGCAAACTGCCAAAACTGCAAAACAAACAACAAAGGATTGTAGGTTTTTGAAGCTGGCTCTGTTAGGTTTCAGAGAAAGGCAGGGCAAGACCTCTGTGAGTTTGGGACTAGACTACTCTCGAGCAAGTTCCAGGGGAGGGATTCCACAGGAGCTGATGTGGACTGGACAAAATTTTTTGACTTTGTAATTTTTTTATTTTTTACTTGGTGGGATTTATGATTTGGTGTCACAAAACTTATACCTTTCATTTTATTTTATTTTCATTGAAAATTTCATTTTCAGTTTCTCTTCCCGATTTAACTTTTAATTTCTTGTCGCGCTTATGTTCGGATAGAGTTAATTCTCTCAGGGAGCTGTTGCCTTACCACTGGTGCTGGCAGAGGGGATCCTGAGATCTAGAGGTTCTGTGTGGTGGGCTGTGGCAGGAAGGAAAAGAATGAAATTAAGAACATATATAAATCTATGGTTATACTAAGGAGAAACGTATGTGATATGGTGGGAAGATGTAAGGGAGAGAAAAATAAAATAGGTAGATAGATAGATAGATAGATAGATAGATAGATAGATAGATAGATAGATAGATAGATAGAGTGATTCTATGCTCCCAGCCTCCTATGTACAGAGTTCCCCGAGGCATTTTTTATAGCCAAATAAAGACTGCGGTGTTCCCAACACACCATGTGAATGTGCGTGGCTGCTTGAAAATTATTTCATTTGTGTTTTCCAGTTTGTCAATCATAATTATACACTTCAAGGCCATTGTGACTTCAGTCTTGTTATTGATTCATATATGCTTTCTATTTCTTTTCATTTTTCAAAACACTTTTGTCTAAATTGTATTTGTCATTCTTGATTTAAACATTTGTTAAAGTCAGACCTGCCATTTATTCGTATTTACTCGTATTTTATTATTATTTTATAAATTTATTCCATCATTTCGTTTCAGTCGTCTTTATATTTGCCTTCATCTCGTTCCCGCTTTTTCTTTTTTTTTCTTTTTTCTTTTTTCTTTTTTCAGAGCTGGGGACTGAATCCAGGGCCTTGCATTTGCTAGGCAAGCACTCTACCACAGAGCTAAATCCCCAACCCCGTCGTTCCCACTTTATGTCTGTTAACATTTAATTGTTTTATCTCCCTTGTCCTTCTGTGTCCCTCGTCTTAATTTCTGCTTTATTGTTTTTTTTCTTTTTTTAAATTTATTTATTTAACGCATGTGAGTACTGTAGCTGTCTTCAGACACACCAGAAAGAGGAGCATCAGGTCTCATTACAGATGGTTGTGAGCCACCATGTGGTTGCTGGGATTTGAACTCAGGACCTCTGGGAGAGCGGTCAGTGCTCTTAACCGCTGAGCCATCTCTCCATCCCATCTGTTTTATTGTTTACATCCCGCACTTACTCTGTTTTTATGGCGATCTATTAACTTTTTCCATGTCAGTCGTGGACATCTGTTTGAGTCACCTTGATTTTTTTTTTCTTTTTTCTTTTTTCGGAGCTGGGGGCCGAACCCAGGGCTTACTCTTGCTAGGCAAGCGCTCTACCACTGAGCTAAATCCCCAACCCGATCACCTTGATTTTTGTTTTATTGTTTATTCACATTGACTCTTTATTCATTATTATTTTTAAGTAAAATAAAATAAATAAAATTTAAATATGGTAAAAATATTTGTTAAACAGATATTAAAAGGGAATACCACAGCAGATTTTTAAACTAACGGGCACACACACACACACACACACACACACACACACACACACACACACACACACAAATTTCTCCCAGGGTCTGAGTTCAATTACCAGCAACCACAAGGTGGCTGACAACCATCTGTAATGGGATCTGATGCTCTCTTCTGGTGTGTCTGAAAATAGCTACAGTGTACTCTTACGCATAAATAAAACCCAATAATCTTTAAAAAAAATAAAATAAAATATGAGGTTGGCTCTCTTTGCTCCTCTCTTTGCTCTTTTGCTCTTCCTCTCTTCCCCTCTTCCCCTTGTCCCTTCTCTCCCCATTCCCCTCCCAAATTCTCTCCACGTGCTCATGACTGGCCTTTACTCTCTTCTTCTACCTTTCTTCTCTCATTAAACCTCTCCGTGGAGGGAGAGAGTGTGTGTGTGTGAGTGGGGAGGGGGAATGGGGGTTGACCAGTCTTCCTGTGTAACAGAGGTTTAAAGGAGGCTGGTCGACAAAACGTTTTTTGTGGTTTTTATTCTCTCTCTCTCTCTCTCTCTCTCTCTCTCTCTCTCTCTCTCTCTCTCTCTCTTTCTCTCTCTCTTAATCAACTCGGAAGTCGATCTGCTGTCCCTTTTGTTAAAGCCAAAGTATTGGTGTGGGCAGTCATTGCAACTTTTCACCATTCCATTCCTTTCACCCAAAGGGGTTCTTTGGCTTTTCCTTTCCTTTTTGAAGGCAAAAGCAGAAAAGAGGAGGAGCTCAGAGAAGCCAGTTAGCCTAGCTTCCCTGTTCCTTTTCCCTCTTCCACGGTATGCTCGATGAAATAAAGTAAATAAATGAAGTTTCTAGCATTATGTATTTGTTTGGGAGACCCGAACTCTCTCTCAGAGAGTTGCATCTTCCCGCTGCCACCCCCACACCCCAAGGCCTCCTCCTGTATGTGGGGGGAGGGGAAGGGGGTGGACAGGAGCTAGCTGAGAGAGGGGGTGGGGTAGGGCGGGCTGGGGGAGAATATGCAGGTTCCTGAAGGTCAGTGGGGAAGTACTGCTGCTGCCCTAGCACGCTTCAGTACCTCTTTAGAGTTTAGAGTTTTCTAAAGTTTTCTGCCTGAAATCAGCGAGTGATGATTTCACTGTGAAAATGATGTCTGATCATCGCTCTCGCTGTCCTGTCAGGGCTCCGGCTCCTGGCAAATGTCTGACTGAAGGAAACCTTAGTTAGACTCACACCCAGCTGTTTGGAAATGGTAATGGAGTTGATAGCACACCCTGGGGGAAAGAGGCAGACTCCCTTTTTGCTCACTCTCAATTCCCAGCCTCGCCCTGTAGCTCGGGGATTTCTAAGTAAGGGTGAATCTGGACCATATATGTACAGGGTTTGGCGTTTCTGATTCATGTGTTTTAATGTTTAGTTAAATAAAGCTTGTCAAGGGCTGGAGAGATGGCTCTCCACAGAGGTGGTTCCCCTTTTCTTAGCCCGACTGGGACAGAAGTACAAGCTATCATCTACCTATCTGGGAGTGGAGTGGTTGGATACAGGGAGATGGAGCATTTGCAGTTAGTAAAGTTCTGCTGTCGGTTTTGTTTTGTTTTGTTTTTGTTTTGTTTTGTTTTGTTTCCTTTCATTTTTGGATAGATTTTTTTGGATAGCCTTTTTTTTTCTTTTTAAATACAAATTTTGTTTTCTGTGCAACATTCTGATGTAATTTCCCATGTAGCTCTTTCCAGATCCTTCCTCCCCATCCACCACCCCGTACTATTGGGCCTGCCCTTAGATGTGGTTGATGCATACCCAGGTGAGTCTCCATTGGAGAAAGGGACGATATTCCCATCTCCTATGACTGTCAATGGCAGATGACTTAAATGCCAGTGACTTCGGACATGACTCCATTTTCCCCTCTGAGAACTGGGTTTGGATCTGTTGAACGCAGGCAGGCCCTCGGTTTTGGAAACAAACAAACAAACAAACAAACAAACAAACAAACAAACACGCATAAAAAATATTTAAAGCAGGCAACAACTGTCTGCACGCCAAGAGACTGTTGACTCCTCTTTGGAGCTAGTACGATATGAAACTTGCTTATTAAGTAGAGTCCACACAGCACAAAGGGAACAACTTTAACAAATTATGAAGGAGAGAGGGGGGTATGTTTATCTACCTCCTCTTGTTTTATGAACCAGAGATTTCATCTTCCTCTGTCTCTCGAGTGCTGGTGGCTTTGCTGCTGGTTTGGGGGGGGGGATTGGGATAGGGATAGGAAGAGAAAAGGCTTGAGTGCTGATTTTAAAGCTCTCTCTCTCTCAAGCTCTCTCTCTCCTAAGCTCTCTCTCTCCCCCCCTCCTTCTCTCTCTCTTTACACACACACACACACACACACACACACACACACACACACACACACACACACACTCACTCACTTCCTAGGATGAAAGAAAAGAAATGAAAAGGAAGGCACCCATGGTGATGCATGACTTTGATCTCACTTTGGTCTCAGCACTGGAGAGAGGAGAAGATAGGAAGACCCTATCTAGATGCAACGTGAAGAAGGCCTATGTCAGATGAGTTAATGGCTAGGGAACTATTGTGGCTAGTCTGCCATTTTGTTGCAGTTGCTAATATTATAAGGACACTTTCTCATTGGTTGTTTCTGCTGTTGCTGCCAGAATTCATTACATATTCTGTTAGGCTCTTCTGTGTGATAACACACTCAGAAACCGAACACTGTAGGAGTCAGTCTAACTGCTTTCTTTGTTGTCTAGTTACCCGCAATAATCTTGGACCTGAACTGAACACCCAGCAGCACTTCCCGCACCCACCCATGTATAAGCTTTTATAACCTGGACCACCAACACTAGAGCGACAGGGCAGACAGAGACTACGGAACCGGACTTCCATTTTGAGTTTTTGTTTGTGTTCTTGTTTTCTCCTGTCCTGTCCTGTCCTGTCCTGTCTGTCTGTCTGTCTGTCTCTCTGTCTGTCTGTCTGTCTATGTCTGTCTGTCTGTCTGTCTGTCTGTAAATCCACACATATAGTTCTTTCCCTCTTATATCTCAAAACAAATAATGCTTGCTGTGATCATTTCATTCCAGGGTACTACTCTCTAGACCAGAGGAGCCCTTACAATTCTACAGGTAGTGATGACCGGAGTGTTCAGTGCGACTAAGCAGGAATTATATGGTTGCCGCCATTATGCTTGATCTTACCGAAGGTAGGGTTGCGGGGCATGGTTGCCACGATGGCGACCAGTAGACCGTGATTGAGGAGACGGAACAATAATTAACCTACAATTCTCCCTCTCTGTCAACTGTTTCTCTGTCACTCTCTGTCTCTCTTCCCTCTTTCCCTCCCCCGTCTCTCAGACACGAATGCCTCCTCTGTTGAACACACAAACACACGCGCCGAGAGAGCGAGAGAGCGAGAGAGCGAGAGAGCGAGAGAGCGAGAGAGCGAGAGAGCGAGAGAGCGAGAGAGCGAGAGGGCGAGAGAGCGAGAGAGAGAGAGAGAGAGAGAGATCTGTTAATCTGTTTGTCTCCCTCCCCTAGTTTTTCAGACAGGGTTTCTTTATGAAAAGAAAGAAACTGGCGCTGTAGGCTGGTAGCTGCTGGCTGTTAAAGGTCTGAGTAAAACAATGTGATAGCCTAGAAGGAAAATAAAGAAACAGATACAATTAACTGTTAAGAGCCTAGATGCCGTGTGAATGGGGCTTCCATCAGTTGGTTAAGATAACTGTCACCTGGCTAGCCACCTTATTTTAATGTGCAAGGAGCGCCTTCTCATGGAGTTGTTTCTGCTGTCTACTGCCAGGTTGCTTCCACATATTCTGTTAGGTTCTGTATGACACACACTCAGAAACCAAACATTGTAGAATCCAGTGTGTCCTTGAGTGCGTGTCTACAATGCGTGCGTGCGTGCGTGCGTCTGTGCATGCGTGTGTCCATGGCCATGCTAGAGCCCACTCCAGATTTGTGTTTCAGAGATCTTTACTTATTTATTTTTCCTGCCTTGGCTTGTGTAGGCACTAAGTCACCCACACTTCCCGAAAAACAAAATGAAACAAAACAAAACAAAATCCACCAACAAATGGACCAAACCCAAACCCCAAGCCAGACAAACAAATATTCCTGCCTGCCTGTCTGTCTATCAAGGCTACAACAGAGAGAAGTGGAATCTTGAATGAACAAAACTAGAATACCTAAGTCTGCCTGTTTCCCCTCTTCCCACCCCTCCCCTGCCCCCCAGCCCATCCCCTAGAGCTGGTCTAGCATGTTCTCTGACCCTGGGGAATGCCGGTGAACAGCCTGCCTTGCTGACTCTGCCAGTGTATAAACTTGGTAACTCTAAGCAGGAGCTGAAAATGTGCAGATAAGGTGGTGGTCGAGCTGTGTGTGTGTTGGTGTGGGAGAGACTGCTTCGGTAACTGCTGCTTTTCAATGTCCGGCTGAAACTCTGTGCTTATGATGTATCTTTTGGTTTATTCGATTTTACTTACTGTCTGTGGGTTTGCATTTGATTTTATTGATTTTATTGATATTTATGTTTAACTATTTTGACCTGGCTAAATGACTGACTGACTGACTGACTGACTAAGTCTACCTGGCATACAGGAGGAATTCAAGGACGAATGATTGTTTAAGTATGACAAAAATAAGTAAGTAAGTAAGTAAGTAAGTAAGTAAGTAAGTAAGTAAGGGGTTGGGGATTTGGCTCAGTGGTAGAGCGCTTGCCTAGCAAGTGCAAGGCCCTGGGTTCTGTCCCCAGCTCAGAAAAAGAAAAGTAAGTAAGTAAGTAAGTAAGTAAGTAAGTAAGTAAGTAAATAAATAAATAAATAAATAAATAAATAAATAAATAAATACGATCATTTAGAAGTAATATAGGCAGAAGAAGGAGAACATGTGGCTGTGGATGGTCTGAGGCTTCTGGCTGCTTTTGGGTGCCTCTTCACCTTTCTGCACGTGCAAACTGGGTTAATTAAGTTCTGTTTCCCTAGAGGCTGGGAAAGGGAGAAACAGAAGTGACCTGGAGACATCAGGGCTAATGGCCGGCTGCTTCCATCTTGGTGAGGTCAGGTGTCAGCCAAGCTGGCTGCCAACCATCCACAGTTGAATCCAAAGTGCCCAAATGGGACACTATAACAAATCATGTATACAGATTTTGTGTATATAGAAAACATTTTTCCTTTCTCTTCTTTTTCTTTTCTTGAGAAATTCAGCTGGTCCTGATGTCTTTCCCTCGGTGTGTCCCTCTGTCATCTCTCTCTCTCTGTCTCTTTGTCTTACTGTCTCTGTCTGTCTCTGTCTGTCTCTGTCTCTGTCTCTGTCTCTGTCTCTGTCTCTGTCTCTCTCTCTCTCTCTCTCTCTCTCTGTGTGTGTGTGTGTGTGTGTGTGTGTGTGTTCCTTAATCTCAACCTTTCTCTCTATCCAATCGATTTTCCTCTCCCCTTGTCTCCTTCACATGGCTATTACCCCACCTTAAACAGCACTAGAAGAGCCTGGCAGGCAGATATCTACCCTCTATGCTGTCCAGAATTTTTTTTTTTTTTTTTTTTTTTTTTTTTTTTTTTTTTTTTTTTTTTTTTAAAGTCAAAACCTGGTTCTCCCAGGAGCCATGTGGTGTGTCCTCTAGAGTTCTGGTGCCCTCTTCTGGCATGCAGACATATAGTCAGCAGAGAGAGCTGTGTGGGTGGCCGAGGCAGGCAGAGTGGACCTCTGTGAGCTTGAGGCTAGATAAGTCTACGAACCAAGTTCCATGACTGCCTGGGCTATACCAAAGAAACGTACCTTGAGGCAAAACAAAACAAAGCAGAAAGAGTTCTGCTTTTTATTTTATGAACATGTGTTCTCTCTAGTCCTATTGACTATAAAAGTTTGATCATGAAGTCACATTGATTTTTATTACAGAGTTTATTTGTGTGTGTGTGTGTGTGTGTGAGAGAGAGAGAGAGAGAGAGAGAGAGAGTTTTTTCTTTAATCTTCAAACATATTTTTTATTGTTTATTTATTTTATGAGCACACTGTCACTGTCTTCAACACACAAGGAGAGGATTCCATTACAGATGGTTGTGACCACCATGTAGTTGCTGGGATTTGAACTAAGGATCTCTGGAAGAGCAGTCAGTGCTCTTCACCGCTGAAACCGTCTCTCCAGCCCTGAAACAATATCTTGAATAAACAATAACAAAAACACTAAAACTAAGTCTGCCAGTTTTCCTCTTTCTTTCTCTCTCTCTCTCTCTCTCTCCCTCTCCCTCCCTCCCTCCCTCCCTTCCTTCTTTCTTCCTTTCTTTCTTTTTCTTCAGATAGGATTTCTTAGTGAATGATATTTATGTTGATATAAATTTTTTACGTACTTTTGACTAGCTAACTAACCGCTGAAGTCTGCCTGTCCTAAAGAAGGAGTTCCCCCTGCATTAAATACGTGCATAGAAAAAAAAATATATATAATTATTAACTTGGGATGAAACTAATGTAACAAGCAAGCAAACAAACGCACAAACAAACAAAGTAGGGATGGTGGTGCTGGGTGCCTGGTACTTATGGGAGATGGGAGACCTGTGGTCTAGAGCGTCAGAGCTCTGCTTCCTCCATACTCTGGACTGCATTCTCTCTAGCAATCTTCCCAAAGTGGCTGTATTTAACCATGTTTTTATTTTTTAAATTGGCTCTCTCTCTCTCTCTCTCTCTCTCTCTCTCTCTCTCTCTCTCTCTTTCTCCCTCCCTCCCTCCCTCCCTCCCTCCCTCCCTCCCCCCACCACACACACAGAGGCACGTGTGAACAAGGGAATGCAAATGCACAAAATAAGTATGTTTTGATCAGAGTGAAAACAAATCACAGGAATTTTAACCATTCCACCATCATTCCACCATTCTTTTAATTTACTCTCTGTGTTTAGTCTTCCAAAGAGGAGTGGCAGGTGTCTGGTTTGAGCGAGTGCCGGCTGGCAGGGGTGGCAGCGAGAACAGAGAACAACAACAACCCCCTCCCCATCGGGATCGGTGGAGGGTTTAAAATGAGTGAGCCATTTAAAAATGGTGTGGAACTGAGGTCGCCGCCACCCTCCCCTCACGCCGGGGTTTGGACGCTCGCACCTAACTGTGCCTGTTCCTTGCTAATTGTTAACCGATTCGAGAGTGCATGTCCTTTCATGAGGTGGCCTGTTTTCACCGCTCCGTCCTACTTTCCTTTTCTGGGTGCCTGAGGGGTTGGCCCCGAGTCCATCCCGCGTTCACTGTGTGTTCAGCAGGACAACCGGGACCGTTGTGCCATTCGGGAGAAGTGGTGGGTACCTGCCCCGTTGTGCGTGGGTGAGTGTCCCCTGAGCTAGGGAGGTCACTCTGGAGAGACGGAATGAGTGTGTGTGGCGGCGGCGGCGCGTGACAGTCTGTATTGGTTTGCTTGATCGAGATCGCTGTCGGGCGACACCTAGTGGCGACAAGTTTCCGCAACGCTCCTGTCCCCCGGTTGGTGACAAAGGACGGGGAAGTGCCTGTGTTGAGCCGGCCAGGGTGAGGAGGGTGACGGGCAAGCAGTAGGTGCGCGACGGAGACGCCGTCCTGTCTGGGGACCATCTCTAGCTAGGAGGTTGTACCTGGAGAACTTCAGGGAGGAGGTGGCTGTACGACCTATTGGGACACAAGGAGGGGTTGGTGGCAGCTGGATGAGGTCGACCAGAAGGCTTGGGCCCCGTCCCGGATTTTTTTTTTCAATTTTTTTTTTTTAAATTTTTTATTTTATTTTATTTTATTTTTATTTCTTCCCTCCTCTCCGGTCCCAGCCAGCGGGACCATAGACACTGAGGCCGAGAGGGTGCTGTGTCCCCGGCCTCCGAGCCGGGTGGCCCGGCTAGGGGGCGCCACGGAGTTTTTTTTTTTTTTCTTTTCCAGGAGTCCCTTCGGTCCCAGCCAGCGGGACCAAAGACTTTGAGGCCCGAGAGGGTGCTGTGTCCCGGCCTCCAGGCCGAGGTGGCCCCGGCTGGGGGGCGCCACACGGAGTTTCTTTTCCAGGAGTCCCTTCGGTCCCTGATGGCAGGAGCCTGGACCTCTGAGGCCGAGAGGGTGCTGTGTCCCCGGCCTCCGAGCGGGTGGCCCGACTGGGGGCGCCACGGAGTTTTCTTTTCCAGGAGTCCCTTCGGTCCCTGATGGCGGAGCCTGGACCTCTGAGCCGAGAGGGTGCTGTGTCCCCGGCCTCCGGGAGCCGGGTGGCCCGGCTGGGGGGCGCCACGGAGTTTTTTTTTTTTTTTCTTTTCAGGAGTCCCTTCGGTCCCTGATGGCAGGAGCCTGGACCTCTGAGGCCGAGAGGGTGCTGTGTCCCCGGCCTCCGAGGCCGAGGGTGGCCCGGCTAGGGGGCGCCACGGAGTTTTTTTTTTTTTTTTCTTTTCCAGGAGTCCTTCGGTCCCTGATGGCAGGAGCCTGGACCTCTGGGAGCCGAGAGGTGCTGTGTCCCGGCCTCGGGCCGAGGTGGCCCGGCTAGGGGGCGCCACGGAGTTTTTTTTTTTTTCTTTTCCAGGAGTCCCTTCGGTCCCTGATAGCGGGAGCCTGGACCTCTGAGGCCGAGAGGGTGCTGTGTCCCCGGCCTCCGGGCCGGGGTGGCCCGGCTAGGGGCGCCACGGAGTTTTTTTTTTTTTTTTCTTTTCCGGGAGTCCCTTCGGTCCCTGATGGCGGGAGCCTGGACCTCTGAGGCCGAGAGGTGCTGTGGCCGGCCTCCAGCCGAGTGGCCCGGCTAGGTGGCGCCACGGATTTTTTTCTTTCGAGTCCCTTCGGTCCCTGATAGCGGGAGCCTGGACCTCTGAGGCCGAGAGGGTGCTGTGTCCCCAGCCTCCGAGCCGGGTGGCCCGGCTAGGGGGCCCCACGGGTTTTTTTTTTTTTTTTTTCTTTTCCAGGAGTCCCTTCGGTCCCTGATGGCAAGGGCCTGGACCTCTGAGGCCGAGGGTGCTGTGTCCCCCGGCCTCCGAGCCGAGGTGGCCCGGCTAGGGGGCGCCACGGGTTTTTTTTTTTTCTTTTCCAGGAGTCCCCTTCGGTCCCTGATAGCGGGAGCCTGGACCTCTGAGGCCCGAGAGGGTGCTGTGTCCCCGGCCTCCCGAGCCGAGGTGGCCCGGCTAGGTGGCGCCACGGATTTTTTTTTTCTTTTCCAGGGTCCCTTCGGTCCCTGATAGCGGGAGCCTGGACCTCTGAGGCCGAGAGGGTGCTGTGTCCCCGGCCTCCGAGCCGGAGTGTCCCGGCTTCCCAGGGGCGCCTCCGAGACTTTATTTTTCCAGGATCCTCGGTCCCTGCCAGCGGGAGCATGGACTTCTGAGGCCGAGGGGAAGCTGTGTTCCAGGCTATCTACCATGGCCTCCTCGGTCTGTGAGCACTCAGGGTTCTAAGGTCGACCAGTTGTTCCTTTGCGGTCCGGTTCTCTTTCTACATGGGGACCTCTTGAGGACACGTCACCGAACATGACTTCCAGACGTTCCGTGTGGCTGTCATGTTTATCCCTGTGTCTTTTACACTTTTCATCTTTGCTATCTGTCCTTATTGTACCTGGAGATATATGCTGACACGCTGTCCTTTTGACTCTTTTTGTCATTAAAGGACGTTGGAAAGGGCTTGCACTGGGCTGTTTGCTTGTCCAGCCCTAGCTCTTTTCTTCTGCGCATGGGCCTCTTCGATGCTTGAAGCTTAGCGTCCCCCATGAGTACGCGCTTCCTGCTTTCCCGTGCTTGCTTGCCTGTGCTCTCTGGGGCAGCTTTATGACAACCGTCCGCGTGTCAGGCGTTCCCGATTTCCCCGTGGTGGTTGTCGTCCGTTACCGGTAGGAGTCGTTGGTGCCGAGTGCGACTGGAAGGTTTTCCCGTTTGGTGCTAGTGACCCCCTGGCGTGCTTCCTCTGCGGCCGACCGGTTTTTTATTTGTTTTTTTTGTTTTTTGTTTTTGGAAGGAGTTCCCGAACCTCCGCTGCTTGGTGGTGTGTCCCTTTCTTTCCCCTGCTGTGTGCCTCCCAGGATTTGCACCTTTTCTCCTTCGAAGGGATTTTATTTTTTTATTTTTATTTTTTTTATTTTATTTTTTTGAAGGAGTTCCCGAACCTCCACGCTGCCCGTTGAGTCCCGTTCTTCCACGCCACGTGCCTCGGGTGCGCGCTTCCTTTTTTCTCGCCCACCGAGAAGGGTAAATTTTTTTTTTTGTGTATGTGGCAGTGTTAGCGACTTCTTCAGCCTCTCTCTCGCTCTTCTCGCTCGTATTCCCGTCCAGTGCGTGTTCGCTCTCCGCCCGTTGTTCCCGATGCACTTGGCGTGTCTCGCTCCCGTTGGATCGATGTGGTGCTGCCGCGTTCTCTTCGGGCCGGGGCCCTCGCCGCGCCAGGCGAGGGACAGGGACATCATAGCGAATAGTCATTCAGCGCGAATGGCGACCGCTCTTCTCGTTCTGCCAGCGGGCCCCTCGTCTCTCCTCCCCATTCCTTTGCAGGGTGGTGTGTGGGGGTCAGGGGTGCGGCTGTCCGGCACGAGCGCTGACCCGCGCACACTTGTTGCTGTGGTTCGCGGTGTCCACTGTGGACGTGTCGCGGGCGCTTTTGCGCCGTTCACTGTGGCCCTCTTCCCCGTGCCGGGGGGAGGGTGAAGCAGACCCGCTGCGGTGCATACCCTTCCCGAATGGTGTGTACCGCGCCTGCTTTGTGTGAGCCTTGCGGTGCTCCTGGAGCGTTCAAGACTTTGACCACCAGGTGCCCGCTTCTGAGACGGCGGTGGCGCTTCCCGCTCCCGGCGTGCCTCCTGTAGCCATGGTGCTTGTGCCTTTACGCTTTCCCTTGTCCTAGTTGCCGGCTTTCTGCACGGTGACAGAAAAGGGGAGTCGAGGAGTTGAGTGTGCGGTTAAAGGCTCCTTCCATTGGGTGAGCGCCCACCCCGTGCCTATGTTTTTGGTGCCTTCCACCCGCGGGCCCTGCGCGGTTGGGGCAGTGCTGAGCGATCGCGGCTGGCCCTTTTAAGGGCGGACTCCCTCACGGTCAAGGCTCCTCCTTTGTGTGCGCCTTGAAGAAGGCCTGGCCCTCGGCGGGGACCTGTCTGGGTCCCCCGGTCCTGAATGCTCAAGAAGACCCCGGAGAAAGAGACCTTTGCCGATACCGCAGACCCCCCACCAGCTGGCGCGTGGTCCTTCCCGTTCTGTCCCGCGCCTGTTGCTCGTTTCCCCGTTGCGTGCACGGAGCCCTTGGCTGCTCGTCGGTGTTGGGTTCGTCCCGCCTCAGTGGTGCCTTCTCTGGCTTCTATCTTCGGAAAGGGCTTTACGATCTCCCGAGGGGCTTCTCCCGGATGGTCCCCTCGGCTGCCCTGACCTCCAGCCTTCTGCGCGCAGCGTTGCTCTCTCGCCTGCCGCGACCCGCGCCTCCCCGCTCCGAGTACGAGGAGGATCACGCGGGACAGGCTCCTCGACCTGCCGCTGTGCGGGCTTGTGGGGTGGGTTTCTGGTGGCGAGTGGCGGGAAAGGCCATTTTGCCGCGTGCGCGGTACCCCCTCTCACCGCAGGGGGTCGTCGCGGGACGGGTGGTTTGGGAAGGGGCGGCGCTGGGCTCCCGGTCCCGCCCTCCGTTTCCCCCGTGCGCGCATCTCGCGCGTCGCGTGTGCGAGCTATCTGCGCGCGTCCGCATCCCCGTTCGCTGTGGCGGGGGTCGTGTCGCGTAGGTGTAGCGGCGCTCTCGGGCATTCGCGGTTGCTCGTCTTCGCCGGCGGCGTTCTGCGGCCGGTGGAGATCGCGGGAGCCGTCTTTCACCCCTTCCCCTCCCGCCGGGGCTCTCGAGGGTCACGTGAACCGCGGGGTTGGCCTCGCTCTCCGGGAGCGGACTTCTTGTTTGGGGGAACCGGCGGTCGGCCGCGTCCGGCGCGTCGTCAGACGTTGGGACCCGCTGCCACGCGGGGGTCTTCGTCGGTTGGCGTCGGCGTCTGCCTCCCGGTTCTCTCGCGTCGGCTTCTGCGTCTCCTCGGGCTCCCGGGGGTTGTCCGTTGGTTTCGGGTCGGCTCGGTGCCGCGGGCGTGGCGGGACTGCTCCGGGTTGGGTGCAGTGTGATTCCCGCCGGCTTGGCTCGCGTGCCCGGTCGCCGCCCGAGCGGCCTCCCGGTCCCCTTGTGAGGCGTCTCCCGCGGGGGGTGCCGCTGCGGCCGGCCCTGCCGTCGACGGTCCTCGTTCTGCCGGTTCGCTCCCCCTCCCCGCCCGCGGCGTTCCTTTCTCTCTCGCTCCTCGTCTGGCCGACCCGCGGCCGTGCTGCCGGGCCCCTCCTCAACGGGGGAGGCAGCCGGGCGCGCACGAGTCCGGGGCGGTCGCGGGGTGCCTGGGGAGAGGGCCGCCCGGCGGGCCGGGAAAGAAGGTGCGGTTTGAAGGGGCGTCCCGGCCGCCGCGGCGGCGGCGGCGGCTGCCTGGTCTCTTGGAAGCGTGTGCGGGGGAAAGACGCCCCGCGAGCCGTAGAGGAGAAGAGGCTTTAGTGGCTGTCGCCCACGCCGGTCCGTGGGGCCTGTTGGCTGAGGGTGCGTCTGCGCGGGGGCCCGTCCGGCCGCCGTCCTCTGGGAAGGCGTGCGTCGGGGGAAAGCTGCCGGGGTGCCAAGGTGGGCGCCTGGGCGTTGGGTGAACGTGTGCGCGTCCCGGTGTGGCGGTGGGGGCTCCGGTCGGTGTCTCTCCCCCTCGCTGCCCCGGGGCCGGCCTCCCTTCCGACGCGGGCTCCGGCCCCCCTCTCTCCCCCTCGCGGGGTCAAAGTCGCTCGTCGGCCTCCTCCCCTCCTCCTCCACCTGTCCGCGCGAGGGCGCGTCGCCGCCGCGTGTCGGGCGTTGGGCCCGTCTCGCTCCTCCGCTTCTCGCGGGGTCAGCCGCCGTCCGGTCTCCCGCCGCTCCCCGTTAGCGTGGTCTCCCTCCCCGCCGGTTCGGTCCTCCGACCCCGCCCGAGGGGCGGGGTGGTTTCCCCGTCTCCCCGGCGTTTGCTTTTCGCTTGCCCGTGTCTTTGGGGGTGGGCCCGCTGCGGCCCCCGCCCGCCCGTGAGCCCCGGCCGCATCCGCCGGCGCGGCGCGCCCGGTATGGTCCGCGGCGTGGGCCTCGTGTTGGGAGCGTGTCGTCTCGCGGCGTCTCGATGCGATTGTGTCGCCGGGTTCCGACGGGTGGCCTTCCCAGTTCTGCCCCCCGCCGTCCCCGCCCGTCCGTCCCCGCGCCCCTCTTTCCCTTCTGAGGGGTTCGGTCGTTCCCGCGGGTCGACCGTCGCCGGTCGCTTCTCTCTCCGCCTCCCTCAGCGCTCGTCCTCCCGCTCGCCCCGCGCCGGTACGGCCGGCGCGTCCCGGCTCTTCCCGATGCGCGGCGGGGAGTAG